>NC_081180.1:63958210-64032773 GCF_029867415.1 Vicia villosa
CACTCATATTCACATTCACAATCATGCATCATACGCATATTCATACACAACATAACTTGCATATTTTCTCCTCTAGCTCGAGGATCTCATATCATACATGCATCATAGACATCGCATATTATTAACTTGATTTTTCAGGTAGACAGATGTCTTCAGCAAAGATGTTCTCACTCACATGCAGTGTTCATCCTGAATCTTATTCAGACAAGCAGTCCTTTCAGATACAATCAAACCAAAGATTCACTCTGAAGAACTCTCATTCTCAACTCATTTATCATCTAACATTGCTAGTCTAAGGCGATACCTCCGACGGTTCCAGAACGATCTAGCATTTCAGATCTAAGGCGATACCTCCGACGGTTCCAGAACGATCTAGCATTTCAGATCTAAGGCGAAACCTCCGACGGTTCCAGAACGATCTAGCATTACAGATCCAAGGCGATACCTCAAACGGTTCCAGAACGATCTAACATTTCAGATCTAAGGCGATACCTCCGACGGTTCCAGAACGATCTAGCATTGCAGATCTAAGACGATACCTCAGACGGTTCCAGAACGATCTAGCATTTCAGATCTAAGGCGATACCTCCGACGGTTCCAGAACGATCTAACATTGCAGATCTAAGGCGATACCTCTGACGGTTCCAGAACGATCTAATCTTGCAGATCTAAGGCGATACCTCTGACGGTTCCAGAACGATCTAATCTTGCAGATCTAAAGTGATACCTCAGACGGTTCCACAATGATCAACTTTCAAGTCCTTCATCAAGATATAATCAACAGATTCATTCTGATGAACAAACCATCAACACATTGTCCAGGTGGCATTCGAAAAGCCCATCTCAGGTAATGTTTCAATCTGCCAACAACATTTCACAGACAACATTCAAATGCAACTTCCAACATCTCTGCTGATCAAGGTAAGTGCAAATTTTCAGGGCATCTATTTATTCAATCATCTTCTACCCTCAGATTTCAGACAATCTCTTCAGGTTTAAGAAGATTGAATAGGGGCAACTGTTATACCCCAAAATTTGCCCGCATCTTTTTTAAGAAAACTTCAATCTGAAAATTAAGAGTTTCATATAAACATGGATTTTTATTTCAAATATCCTAAACATATGAAGTGCTTAAATTTCAGAATTTCTCTTACACAGTAACTTGGCTAACAGTGGAATTTATTCTTACGCAAACGCCAAATGCTGTTCATTACACCACAAATACTATTTATTTTACAGATAAATAGTACTAACACAGTTCATGCAGGGTTAAATCTTTTTGCAGGCGCAAAAGCAGGAAACTCACACTGTACTGGTAACAATTGTTTTTGGTTTCCCACTAACTTTTGTGCTATATTCCATTATTTTCAAAATCTTTTCAAATCTCTCCTTTCAAATTCAAATCTCAACTTTATTCTCCATCTCTCTTTTTCCAACAATACCTTACACTTTCTTTCAAATCTCACTTCCACTCAAATTTTCCTTTTGTACGGAATCACATCATTCCCCAACGTCTCTTTCCTTCTTTCCATTCTATAAATACCTCTCATTTTCTTCCATAAAATCTCACATCAAGTTCCAATTCATCTTTCAAATTCCTATCTCATATCTATTTTCTCTTCTTCCCTAACAAGAATGGCAAAGTGGATAGAGACACTGTTTCTTACAGTCATCACCATTGCTACGGTGATCATGACTTTCTTCTGCCTACACAGTCCTGAGGAGTGTGGACCTGCAATGGTTATGCTCCCAATCATCTACATGTTATTGATCATAGCATGGTTCATCAACCGTCATTTTTAAAATTTGTCGTGTTTCTTATTTTCTTAAACGTACCGTCTACTCGTCGTACTGTTCAATAGTATGTAATATTTATGCTGTCAGTATTAAATGTTGTACTAGTTGTCATAATATTGCTTAATTACTAAGATAATATTTTGTGTATTTTCTGCCAGTCAAATATTTCTATTTCTGTGCATTAAATAATTTTCAGGTTATTATCGGTAATTTTGCCCGCATACCGTAAATATCAGTTATTTATTATGTTTCTGTTTTCTAACAAGTCATGTAAATAAATTTTCATGCTTCACACCAAACAAAAACAAAAATAACAACAAAAAAGAAAATTAACTTTGACAGTTGATCTTTCACTTTAACTGCTGCTTCAGTACACGAACAGTCGGTTGACAAACAAACTGCAGACAGTACAATTCTCAGTGATTTGTACAATCAATCAAATCAATCATTCACAATTCAAATTTCCAAGATTTTTGTGTTAGAAGTCTTCTGAATATCACATGATTAGCAGAAACTCAACACTGCACAAAAATCAGGTACGCTTAACTGCCTCCTATACAGACAGTCCCTAATCAGGGTTTTTTCTTGTTTTAACAGGAGCAACAAGTTTTGGGAGCTCAAATGGATTTCATATACATCCATACATCTCAAAGTACCATCATACAAATTTTCAAACTTCAATTCACTCAGACGCACCGTCAGCAGCTCAAACAGTCAACAAACGACCCGTTTGACCAAAAAAGTCAACTGACAGTCAAAAATGAAATTTTTTGTCAAAATCCATATTTTGTCAAAGGATTCAACATTTGATCATTGGATGATCACAATTCATCAAGGAAAGATCAAAAATCAACAAAACCCTAAGATTCAAAATTAGGGTTTTTGCCTGAAAAGTCAACTCAACTTTGACTGATCATAACTCTCTCATCCTTCATCCAAAAAATGTCAACCAAAGCTCATTTTGAAGGAAATTCAATTATCTTTCAAATGCAATTGATCCCATGGTCATAGCATTCACCATTTGAAAAATATGGCCAAAGACATTACAGGTCATTTTCAAAGTCAACAAAAAGACACTTTTTTCAAAAGGGCACACAAGGAGAACCAAAAATCATTTTGACATGAGACCAAAGACATTGGTTAGAGGACTCTTTGAGGTTTCCAAAAAGTGCAAGATCTCCTTCATATGACAAAAATTGAAGGATTTACACCTTGTTGAAGTTGGCTAAATTTTGGGAAAATGCATGAAATCAACATTGCTCAAAAATGTTTTTTTTCCAAAAGATGCCAAGTTTTTGTGGTCCAAACATCTTTGCCATGTTACTATGGGCCTCCCACGACCAAGACAAAGCCCACATCTATATTATCCATTTTTGACATAATTTTATCTTATTTTAAGATTAAAATTAAAGGAAAATTGCATGGATAATTGGTGGCTTGATCTCCAAGCATGACTCACCTCCAAAGTCTTCATTTTTCTGCAGAAAATTGATGCCCAAGGCAAGAGCATTGAATAGAAGAAGACTTGGTCAACAATTCAAAGATTTTTAATATTTTAAAAATCAAATTTTCAACAAGAGCAATCAAAGCTTCTTGCTTCACTTCCAAGCAGCCTTTGGCTTATAAATAAGCTATTCTACTTCAGCAACAAAAAGAGACACGAAGAGATAGCAAGAGTATAGCAAAGAAACCTCTAAAAATTCTCAAAATTCTCCATACTTTGTAACTTTCGAATTACATATTTCAATCGCTATCAATACAAACCAATTGCTCTAATCATCTCCTGGCACTTAATATAGTAAGTTAGAAGCAATAACCATGGCTACATACTCATAGAATACGTGTTTCAAAAATAACATATTCATGCATATTATCAACTTGTGATATCTAAACTATAAGCTTATTTAAACACAATCTAATGCCTTTGCCATCCATTTGAGATCATATGGGGTAGATCTAACGTTTAACATGTGAGTTTAAAGCCCTGAATCGTGGGGTGCCATGGTTGAAGCTCAAAGCTTCAACCTCTTCGTGTTCATACTTAACGTGGTCAAATGAGAAAACTAACCTCACCATTGGACTCAGGAGGTCATCTTTAGTAGATCTGGGTCCTTGTGGTTTTTATTTTCATGCGTTTTTGTAGGTTTCAAAAATCCAGAAATTCGAAGGTGAAATCCGCAGGTAAAATTGCAGGTAAGTTCGCAGCTAAATCCGCAGGTAACTTGGAGAAGATGATGAATAGTGTAGTTGAATGTTTGACTGCACGCGTGGACGCATCTGGCTTCTCCATTGGCCAGCTTTGGCGCGTGTGGACCCCATCAAGAGTTTGAATTCATTTTGAATTCAGTGCATGCAGTCTTATCATTATGTCATGCTCTCTTCAATCTGGGCCATAGATCTTCATTAAAAATGAATCCAACACACCATAACACACAACCACACCATGCACCTTCATCTGACTTCCACACCAGATTAGTATCCTTTTTAATTTTCTATTTTATTTTATTTTTATTTGCAAAAATAATTAAAAGTAGTTAAAAAATCCCAAAAAATTCACAAAAAATATTTTAAACTTCTAAAATAATATATTATTTTATGAAACAAAAATATTTTATTTTTCTTCAAAATTTCAATATTTTTCATAATTAATTAGTATGTATTTATATATTTGCTTATTAATTATTTTAATTAGTCAAAAAATCAAAAAAAAAATTGTTCTTTGTGTTAAATATTGTTTATATATCATAAACTAATTTTGTACATATTTAGGATAATTTTATCATTAAGTTTTAATTATTTGTGTAATTATTTGTATAATTATGTTTTAATTAACTTAAAAAATCCAAAAACAATTTCAAAAATTACAAAAAAAAATTAGTTTTGTTCTAAAATCAATTAACAAACATTTTGTACATATTCTAAACTTATTTTCTAAGTTTGATCATTTTTTCATCTTTTCTTTATTTTAAAATTAATTAATAATGCATTAATTATATTTAAAATAAATCACAAAAATACAAAAATATGCCTTTTATTTCTTGCAATTTAAAATTCCTAGATAAATGTATAGGATGTCAAATTCATGTAAATAGGCTAGTTTACATTTCCCGCACAATCGATGTAATAGCGTAGATTTACTTTCTGCACTTTACATTTCCGCATTTTAATTTCCAGCACCCATATAAACTGCGTGTATGTCAAAGATAAAACTGAACCGTCAGATCACTAACTTCAAAGATAAATATCTGAATTCAATCACAATCACATTTGCACCTCCTAGGGTAACCCCTTTTCACTCTTTTCAAAATCAAAGTTACATTTCTATTGTTTCGAGTACAAAATCGAACCTTTTGTTCATATCCGACGAATGGATAGATTTTTAAAGGGAACAAGGATAAAGACCTCCTAACTCAGGGTAGACCTCCTAGTTTGCTTACTCAAAAATCAAAACAAACAAAATTCTCATACACTGTGGTTTTTCAAAATAAACTTTCCAAAAGACAATATTTTGTATACATCCAAACACGGATCATTACAAAATTAACGTTCTTTTCAAAACATCTTTCGAAAGATAAACAAGCATTTGTATATATCCGCACAAGGATCATTACAAATTCTATTTGCAAAGGTATTTCAAAAACACAGGTAAAGCATTCCGAATCAATTGAAAAGTAAAGCAAATGAGCTAAGCAAACTAAGAGCCCATGGATAACCATGGATACAAAGGGTGCTAACACCTTCCCTTTGTATAACCTACCCCCTTACCCAGAATCTCTCAAAGGTCTTTTTTCTGTTTCTTTTATAAACCTTTCCTTCATTGGATAAAATAAAAGGTCGGTGGCGACTCTGTAAACTTTTTTTCAAAAGAGACGCGAAAGCGTCCGATCGACAAAAAAGAGTCAGTTCACGTATCCCACCCACGGGAGGGGTATGGCCCGAAAGGACGGTCCACAAATATGAATCTGAAAGTAACCTGAAAAACCATCAAGAAAACAATAATGTGATTTACCAGCTAGCCGTTCAAGCATCTGGTCAATGAACGGCAAAGGAAAGTGATCCTTTCTAGTAGCCTGGTTCAGTCTCCTGTAATCAATACAAACTCTCCAGCTGTTCTGGACTCTAGTGGGAACAAGTTCATTCTTTTCATTTTTTACCACTGTGAGTCCAGATTTCTTAGGTACAACCTGCACTGGACTTACCCACTTACTGTCAGAGATAGGATAAATGATACCTGCTTGCAAGAGTTTGGTTACCTCTTTCTTTACAACATCAAGAATCAAAGGATTAAGCCTCCTTTGGGGCTGCCTTACTGTTTTCGCTCCATCCTCAAGTAAAATCCTATGCATGCACATCGAAGGACTAATACCTGGAAGGTCGGCTAATGTCCACCCGATTGCTTTCTTGTGCCTCTTCAATACCTGCAAAAGTCTGTCTTCTTGATTGAAATCAAGGTTAGAAGAGATAATAACAGAAAGTTTTTCATTATGCTCCAAGTAAGCATATTTCAGGTTCCCAGGGAGCTCTTTTAGCTCTAAGGACGGGGGCTGAATGATGGATGGAAGGCTTGGGGCAGCCGGGATGTCAAGAGCATCGACGGCAAAAACAGCCTCATCGGTAACAACTTCACCTGTAGGAAATGTATCAGGCTGCAAGGAAACATCAATCTCAGCACAAAGGACACAAACGTTAGTGTCAGTGCAGTCAGGACATGAATAATTATCATCAAAATCAGAGAGAGATGGAAAATCAAGTGCCAATAATTCAGAACAACTCTCATCAACTAATTCAGAAATCAACTCAATGTTAAAAACCGAATGCTCCTCCACGGGGTGTTTCATGGCATCGAAGATATTAAATTTTGCGACGATGTCACCAAATTCCATAGACATGGTTCCATCATCAACATCAACTTTTGTCTTCGTCGTTTTCATGAACGGTCTGCCTAAGATGATGGGAGCTCTGCTTGACTTAGTTTCTCCTTCCATGTCCAGAATGTAAAAATCTGCAGGAAAAATTAAATCGTTAACTTGAACGAGGACGTCTTCCACTATGCCGGTGGGACGTGCATTGCTCCTGTTCGCCAGTTGAATGATTAAACCTGTATGCTGCATGGGACCAAGGCAAAGGTTATTATAAATAGAAGTAAGCATAACATTAATGCCCGCTCCTAAATCAAGCAAACAGTTATCAAATTTCTTATCCCCGATGGTACAAGGAATAGTAAAAGTTCCCGGGTCCTTGCACTTTTGTGGCAAGACCTGAGAGATGGCCGAAACACTTTGTTCGGGCTGAATGAAAGCAGAGACGCTTCTTCCCAAGTTGACTCTGTCACTTCCTTTCACTTTTCTCTTGTTTGTACACAGATCCTTCAGAAACTTTGCATACCTCGGAACTTGCTTAATCACATCAAGAAGCGGAATGTTTACCGCTACTTTCCTGAACATATCCAAAATTTCTTTTTCTTTGTCTCCCTCCTCAATTCTTTTATTTTTCAGAACTCTATGTGGGAAAGGGACTGGGGGCACATACTCCTTTTCTTTAATTTTTTCAGATTCGACCATAACAGAAGAAGGAGAACAAAGTGCAGCAGGGGAAGGTTCAGATGGAGAAAGTTCAGAAGTTACCTCAATGACTTTTTTATTTCTTTCAGGGGCTGGTTCTGTAACCTTTCCGGATCTCAAAGAAATAGCGCTCACATTAGCATTACCATTCGGATTGACAACAGTTTGTGCTGAAGTTGGTTCGAACCTTGAGCTTGCATATTATTTATTTGAGTAGCAAGTTGTCCCATCTGTGTGGTCAAGGTCTGAATGCTAGTGTCGGTTCTTTGTTGAAACTGAAGGTTGTTCACGGCCATTTGTTTAACAAGATCTTCAAGGGATGGTCCAGAAGTAGTGGCTGGAGGAGTGTGATGTGGCTGGGGTAATGGAACGGTAAGCTGTTGTTGGGAAGGCTGCTGATTTCCATATCGAAGGTTGGGATGATTCCTCCAATTGGGGTGATATTTGTTGGTAGACAAGTCAGGGGTGTTGTTGTACCTGTTCTGGTTGTAAAGGTTGGCTGCATAAGCTTGAGGCAGCTCGGTAACAGTATCATCTTTCAGAAGAGGACAAGTATCAGTGGGATGATCATGAGCTGTACAAATGCCACATACAGTTGCTGTTTGAGGTTTCGCTATTGCAAGTTGTTTGACTAAAGCGGTCAGCTCATCAAGTCTGGTTTCTAAAGCTCTGTTCGAGGAACCTTGAATTTGATGTACACCCTTGGTTTGGACAGAATTGGTTCGAGTGGTGAACTGCTGGGAATTTAAGGACATATTTTCATTGAGGGCCCTGGCAGCAGTTGGAGTTTTGTCAACAAGTGCTCCACCACTAGCAGCATCAAGAATGTTTCTATCCATAGGTAACAACCCCTCATAGAAGTACTGAATGAGAAGTTGTTCGGTAATCTGATGTTGAGGGCAACTTGAAACCAACTTCTTGAACCTATCCCAATACTCAGCCAATGACTCGTTATCTTGTCTAATACCACAAATCTCTTTGCGGATTGAAGCAGCTCTAGATGCAGGAAAATATCGCTCCAAGAACACTCTCTTCAGAGCATTCCAGCTTGTGATTGAATTCGGTTCGAGATCATATATCCAGTCCTTCGCTGCACCCTGCAAAGAAAAAGGAAAAGCACGAAGTTTGATATGATCTTCAGTGATCCCTTCAGGCTTCAATGGTGTAGAGCACACCACCTGGAATTCCTTCAAATGTTTGTGTGGATCCTCACCTGCAAGACCATTAAACTTTGGCAACAAGTGTATTAAACCCGATTTAAATTCAAAAGGAACAGCAACAACATCATATTCAATACACAAGCCATTATAATTCACATCAGGGGCTGCAAGTTGCCTTAGAGTTCTATTTTCAGCCATTTCAAAAGCAAATTCAGAATCAGAATCAAACAAATTATGCAAATAGTCAGACTCAGAATCAGACTCAGCTATGGTCGGTGAAGGTGAACTATTGCTAGCCTGGCCTGCTCTACGAAGTGTGTGCAAGGTTCTCTCTACCTCAGGATCAAAAGCAACAAGTTCAGGACAGGAAGACCTAGTAGCCGGGACTAGTGCACAGCAATGCAGCAACAATCGTGAAAATGCCAACTATGTCCCTAAAACAACACAATGAAGCAAAACGATTAAAAACAATTCAAAAAAATAAACTGAACCCGAAAATAATCTAATGACATAAAAATAAAATTTTGATATATTTCTTGGAATTTTTCGAGTCTATGAAAACAGAAAATAAATCGTTAAAAATAGTAAAAAGGCTTTTTTTCGCGATTTGAAACGGTGAAATTTTCCCAAAAACCGATTTTTTTCGACTCTAGAGGCGTTATGGCCGAAACTGCGAGGAACCTATGGCCAAAACGCACAAACACTACACCTAAGACTCTAATATCAGTTAATATTCAAAAGAGCTCCCCGGCAACGGCGCCAATTTGATCCGCTGTCGCTCGCGGGTCAAAAATGAGTTAATTTTAAAAAAAACAGTAGTACGACGGTAACGGTAACTCGTGTATCGTCTCTCAAGGATTCCTATTCTTATTAACCGAATGTAAGTCGAATTTGGGGGGGGGGGGTTGGTTTGGTTTCGATTAAACAAAAAAAATGATTATGAAAAAGTGATTATCAAATAAGCTGAAAAGTCGAATTACTTATTCGGTTCCTATCTATCATCGATTAAGCAATATTAATCTCCTAAGCGGATAATCTATTCCTATTCGACTACAAACTCAGTGACAAGCGCGAAGAGTATTGTACGATGTATAATCCTAATATCCGAATTAAGCAAACGAAGTTACGCTTCACGAATTAAGCAAACGTGATAAATCATACACGGTAACGAATTAAGCAAACGGTAACGTGTTTATTTGTTAGGGTCATACAATCAATCGAATTGAATCAAAATACTCTATGCAATTCGAATTAAGCATTCAAGAACATAGAACAAAATTGAAAGGAATAAATACTAGATTAACATTAAAATAATCTCAAGGTCGGAACCTGAATACAGCAATTCGACAGGATTTGGTTAGTTCTCCATAGAAATTCGTCAAAGCTTTCAAAATCGTGAATGGAAGATGATTTCTACAGTAACCGCGGCTGCCTAACCTAAGGGGAAAGAGAATGACCCGTTTTACAATCCAACTGGGTCAAACATACGACCCAGGACCAAAACCAATTGACACGAAACTTAACTAAAACTAGTGCTGCAACTTCAACGAATATTCTGGCCCTTCTACAGTCCGATTCTGACTTCGACTCCAACATAAGAATTGTATCTCTTTCTCTTAGCTTTCCGGCGATTATTAGAACGCCTCAATCGGACTCCTGAAACTCCAGATATGATCGTTTCCGTGCAGACTGTTAATGCTGAAAAATTAATACGAAAAACAAATAAGTGCAAAAATAAAATAAAATATAAATACATACTAAAACATAAAAATAAATAAAACAAACCGAAGAAATGCTTGAGTACAAACATGAAAGAACGTGCATTAAAATGCACTGATCAGTATGCCACTAGCTCTCTCACGCGGAAAAGATCTCATTATATCAATCAATTTCAAAATCGTAGGGGTATCGCCACTCGGTTCGACAATTAGTCGTGTCTAAATGTCATACCCCAAAATTTGCCCATACAATTCCTCTTATACAAATTCAAATCAATACACAAAGCTCCAAGGCATCCCATACGGTCTATGATACCCCACACTATCTCCGTACAATAAAAATTGAGAGAGCTATGACTTGTTGGTCAATTTAGGAGAAATGCACAAAAGTTAATGTGAGCAAAATGGACTTTTTGGATCAATGGACCTAAAATATGGATTTGAGACATGTCTATGGGCTTTATATGGACCATTAAACTAATTATTTTATTTTTTATATAAGATTTATTTTTATTTGAATTTTAATTCATTTAAATATAAGTAAATCATATAAATATGAAATATTAGTTTTAATCAGAGATTCGATTTCCCATCAAATATAATCAGTCAAAGAGAATCTTGAGGGCCAAGTAATTTCATTGGTGCATGGCTAATGTTGTTATCTTTTTATTTTATTTATTTTTGATTTTTATTTAATATAAATCAAAATAAATTACAATACCAAAAGATTGATTCTATTCTTTTTAACCAAAATCAAAATCTCCAAAACCAAAGCTCAATCACGTGGACTTCATGGGACAACAATAGCAAGTTCCCAATCAAATATTCCCTCTTTTAAAGCAAATATTCTTGATCCAAATTACTTTGATTCTCTCCAAAGATTTATGACCTAATTCAAACCCTCATATATAGAGAAGGATGTCTAGAACGAGAGGAGGTTTTTTTTCATAAGGTTTCTGCCACAAAAAAGTTATAGAAAAAGTTCTTGAAAGTTCAAAAACGTGGGAGATTGAATTCGAAGGTGGAGGCTAATTCAAGGATCTCTGGAGTTTCAATCTGTTCCAAGGTCATCACAGAAAGATTTTCGTTCATTCCCAAGGCTACAACATCAAGAACACATCCTTCATAGCTCACGGTTTGCGCACTCTTACTTAAACTTGATTTCAACCATTCATGCATTATCCATGAATTTTCATCGCATATTTGTGTTCATTACTATGTTGTGATTAATTCTGGAGATTTAGGTGTATTTATATGCCAATATGAACGATACACCATTGTTGTTGTCAAGCTTTTTCTTAATTTTTTCGGTTTCACATATAAGGGTCGGTTTTGTTGAAACTAACGGCATATATGTGATTGTAATCTTGTTCCTATGATTTCTGGACAATTCAATTGATGTTTTAGCACAGGAAGAGGACACCTTCATGGCTAGGGCTCACGGCGGCGATTTGGGGCTTTTCTAAATAGCCAAAATCAAGCAAAACTAAGGGTGCTATTGCGTTCGGAGGGTCAATTCCAGTCGATCCATGGTCTTTATATAGATTTATATTGCATCTTTGTATGACTTTGGTGATTGTAGGGAGTAACGTTATCGCGAGGAAGAAGAAGGTCGAGAGATGCAGGCGCGCGTGTTTTCCAATTTCGGAAAATCTTGCTTCGTTCGTATACGAATTCGCGTGCCACTTTGTCATCAACTGTAGCTGGTTCCTATGGCAAGAGGCGCGTCTAACATGTGTTGCGTCCTCTGTTCGATCCCCATGGGTGCGTTTTTTTTCTCTCTTGTATTTTTCTTGGACAATTCTCATTTACAGATCCAGCGCGACATCCTCACGCAAGACCACAGTGCACCCTCACGCACTAACCACTGGATCATCAGCTTCCAAAATCTAACGCATATCAGGCTGCGAGTACATCAAGGACCTCTTTGGCCACACCACACACAATCACAAGCTAAGAATTTTTTTATTTATTATTGTATAAACCCATTTACACTTATTTATATATATTTGTTTTTATTTGTTTTTTTAATTAATTTTCCTCTAATCTTCTATAATAATAATAATGTTTATATATTATTTAATAATATCTTTTTATAAAATATTTACTTATTTCCTTTATATCATTTATTTTATTTAAAATAATCACTTAATTTAATTTAATTATTAAAATACTTTAAAACTCACATGTATTTTATTTAAATGCTAAAAAATTTCCAAAAAAATTATTTTTTACTCAATTAAATCTTTTGCCTCGATTTAATTAATTAGGTCGCAAGACCAATAATTAATTAAATCGATTTATCATTATATCTCATTTGAATTTTAATCAGGATTGATTCTACACTGAAGAATTCTTTTGCCATGCATTTTTTAGGGTTAGCAATATGATTAATTCCGACTACGCGCCTGATTCAAAAACCCAAAGTTAAGTATTTTACTTAATTTAATCTAACTTTCTGTTTGGTTTATTTTATATAAGGGTTTGTTTCGCCTTCATCTTTTTCTACCTTGTTTTCAGGGTTAACCTTAAAGGCGCCCTATCAACCATATCAGATCAAATCCGAGCTAAGTACCTTTACCTATTTAATTATTTTTGAATATACTTATTTATTCTTTATTTTAGAGTCAATCCTGTTCACCTTTGAATTAGCCATACACTCACCATTTGTTTGTTGGTTTGCATTTTCAGGGTTTGTTGATCGCCAAAGCTACAAGTTTGGTAACCCTAAACCATAATCTTATATTTTCCTGCTTTATTATTACTTGTGTCAAACCCTGATTAAGGATCCACTGGTTTCATTGTCCCCCCGTATTACTATTTTTTGCCTTGTATTATCTGCGTGGCTAGTAATTTAGGGAGTGATAACCTCGAATTGAACTTAGAATGATTAATTACAAGATAAATAACTGAATCGAATCACGTGATTGGTGCACACACGCACGCTTTTGGGTAACCCTCTCTGTTGCCTTGTTGCCTGTTGCCTATTGCCTGTTGTCTTGTCGCCTTGTGTTTTTTGCAGAATAGCCAGTCCCTCGAATATGAGGATGCCTCAGCCATGTTGCCTCGATAAAAGGTCATGAGACCCTAAAATGATGCTGCCTTCGATACACTAACATGACCTCGACCCTCGGAAGTTGCCCATGAATAAGGCTGAGGTATCTTCTGGCTGCCTACGAAAGGTTATTCTGATCATTCCCTTAGACTACCTGCCTCTCTATGGCATGGGTCAGTCTTATGGCGAATGATAATGCGATGACCCTTCAATCTCCAAACGAAAGGCTTCCTGCCCTCTTATGGCAAGGATAGATCCTTTCATCCTGAAAGGCTAAAAAGAGACCTATCATCTGAGTTTAAAGTAATTGCCCCTAATTGCCTTGCAATGCTCAATTTTCATATTCTTTCTCACAATTCTTCAAAAACTGGCTACGCTCATTTACGAGCTAAAGTCCTTTTTTTTCCTCTTTCATCTACTTTTTCTAAAGACAAACGAGCAAGCAAAGCAATTAAGAGCCCATGGAAAACCATGGATGCAAAGGGTGCCTTACACCTTCCCTTTGCATAAATTACCCCCCGAACTTAGATTTCTTTAAAAAGGTTTTTTTTCTGTTTCTTTTTGCCTTTCCGAATTTGTTTGGATAAAATAAAAGTCGGTGGCGACTCATGCTTAACCGCGACATTTCGATCGATAAAAAGTCAGTTCACCGTATGACAGAACTGGCGACTCTGCTGGGGATAAATTTCGATAAAAGAAGGGTTACCTTAAAAGTTTAGGATTCACTTAAATGTTTTCTGTTGTTTGCTTTGTTTGTTTTATTTTTCAGGGGCGTTTTTGGGAATTAACTGAAGGACGAATCCTACACCCGGATTCAAGTACACTTAAGATTAGGAGTGGCATAGTCATGGCGACCTCTTTCACATATGTGGGAGATGAGTCAATATGAAGTTCACACTTGAGTTAGGACTCCATAGCATATGCACACCTTTCTCAAATGAGGGAGGTCTATGTATGTGTCTGTGGGTGCGCCGGAGCTCAAGGACCTTTAGTTACCCTTAACCCATCCTGGCCTTTAGGAACGTAGTGGGGGGACTACTCTTGACAAATGTTAAGAACTAGTCGCTACCCGATGCTACAATTCAGATAGGTTATTTCTCAAAGTATCATTGCATGATGCAAATGCATCATGTCCGAGGGTGCTTTAGAAGGGCTGACAATTCTGGATAACTTGTAGAACCCGTTGCTGAAATCTCCTTATCCATAGAAATACCCTTGGGAAGGACACCTGATCAGACTCCATGCAAGCCTTAAGCCAAAAATTGTGTGACTTGTGTGACTTGTTAGTGTTTACTACTAACCTTCATTTCCTCGCAGGTTTTGTTGAAAGGATTTGTTTGTCCTTACCGTTTCGCACTAAGTCTAACGAACTGCATTCGCATAACATCATGACATCATAAGCATAACATGATTTAACTAACCCTTTCAAGGATCTTAGGGAATTAGGGCGCATAATTTCAGGTGCGCTTATCAAGGACTGAATTCCTATCTAGGGGCAAGAGGATTTATTTTCTTCTAGCCACATGCCTTCCAATTCAAAGACTCAGTACTTAGCAAGGGGCAAGAGGATTTATTTTCCTCTAGCCACGTACCTTCAAATTTAAAAGTATCCCGAATCAGAGGCGATGACCCACTCGATATGGTGAGCTTGATTCTCAAAGAAAGACGTTCAAAGACAAAATTCAGATTTCTTCAAGACAAAGACGCGACCAAATCATTTTCTAATGTTGCTAACTAAATGCCTAATGATCCTTGAAAGTATTGCATCTGCATTCATAACATTGCATCACAGGTTCCCACCACAGGTTTCTTACTTCCTCGCTGTTTATTTCAGCATCATGAATCTCGAGCAATCAGTCAAAGACCTTCAAGCTCAGAATGCCCAGTTTCAAGATCTGATCCTGAACTTATCCAAGGGGCAAGACGAGCTGAAAACCCTTCTGACTAAGAAGGAGAAAAAGACCGAGAAGCCCAAAGGAGTGATTAACCTGAGAAGAAGATTCAAGGGTCGTCCTAAGAAGGCTGCAGAAACAGTTCCTAAAGATGAGGAAGAGGAAGAGGAAGAGGAAGGAGGTGATCTTAGGGTCAAGAACAATCAGGGAAGCCATGTAGGTTCTGATGGCCAGGAAGAAGAAGAAGATGAGTATCCTCAAGATGAGGATTATGCTGATGAGAAGTATAGACTACTAGAAGAGCGCTTGAGAAGCGTGGAAATTCAGAAGGTACCTGGGTTGGATTTTGAAGAACTAGGACTCGTTCCTGGGGTAGTTATTCCTCCGAAATTCAAAACTCCCGCCTTTGCTAAGTATGATGGAGTCTCTTGTCCCAAGATGCACTTGAGGTCTTATGTAAGAAAGATTCAGCCCCACACTGCTGATAAGAGGCTCTAGATCCATTTCTTCCAAGAGAGTTTATCTGGAACTCAACTCGAATGGTACTATCAACTGGAAAGTACCAACATCCGTACTTGGGAAGATTTGGTTGTTGCTTTCTACCAGCAATACCAATACAATGCTGACCTCGCACCAACTCGCATACAACTACAAAGCATGTCTATGGGACCCGAGGAAAGTTTCAAGGAGTATGCTCAAAAATGGAGAGATCTAGCTGGAAGAGTCAAACCCTCCTTGACTGACAGAGAATTGGTTGATATGTTCATGAATACACTGACTGGTCCTTTCTACAGCCATTTACTTGGAAGCTTCTCGTCTGGTTTCACCGATATCATACTGACTGGAGAACGTGTTGAAAGTGGTATCCGAAGCGGAAAAATTCAGGTGGCTACTTCTTCTGGTACTGTGAAAAAGCCGTACAATCAGAAGAATGAATCCAACACTGTTGGGGCAGTCCTGGTCTCTAGCCAGGCTCCAACACAACAACAACAAAAAGATCAACGCAAGCAACAAGGTGACCAACGTACTTGGAAATCAAAACCCAAGAGGTCATTTACCCCACTACACATGCCATTGGCTCAAGCTTTGCAACACTTACTCGATCGGAGTCTGATAACTCTACTGCCTCCATACTCAGCTCTTGCTAATCCCGTCCCTGGGTACAAGCATCATGCAAGATGTGCTTACCATTCAAATAGTCCTGGTCACGATACAGAAGAGTGTGGGCCATTGAAACATAAAATTCAAGACTTGATTGAAGAAGGGATCGTTGAATTTGGGCAACCAGAGAAGCCACACAAAGTCTAAGGGATGGCTATTTAGATTATTAATTTACTCGCATTCGCAATTTCTTCCTGTTTGTTTAAACATTCGTCTTGTGTCAGACTCTATTTATTTTATCATAATCATTAATGCATTGCATATGTTTGTCTTGACTTATTTCTCTTCCTATTTCTATATTAAACTTTGTTTTTACTTAGTTTTCTTTAGGATATTCAACTCCTGCAAAGCGGTAAGCCTTTTGAGGGAGGATGACGAAAACGATACCGCAACCTCATACAGTATGCTTTTGAACGGACTATGCTGACGATGTACAGGCATTGTTTCAATTCCTAAACAGTGGATATATAAGGATGTTAATCCCTCGTCAACCCCTTTGAGCCTAAGAAGTAGAAGTTTCTTTCCTGTACTAATTAAAACCCTTGATCATAACCTGGGGCAGGGTAGTTCTCAGTTAATTTGGCTGTGCATTCTATTTTAAGAGAATCATTCAGTACACCTTTCAACAAAGCTTTCAATCGCAAGCGCTAATCCGCACACATCAAAGAAGTGTTGGAGATGTCAATCAAAAGCCAATGATGGTTTATCAATCATTAATCAAGGCAGTCAATATCTTTCAAAAAGAAAAAAAAATGAAAAAACATATATACAAAGAAAAGCCTGCTAAGTCAGAAATCAAAAAGATGACTTAGGCAAAAATCAAGGCATCCCGCTGACTGTAAGCTCAAAATAGACAGTTCAGGTAAAAGTTAGGGATATCAAAAAGATGAAAAAAGAGAAGTCAATAAATTCCTGAACAACACAATATTGTGACTACCAAAAGGAAGAAGTGACTGCCATCTCAGAAGTTCTCATTACTTGCGAACCATCATCATTATCAAAGGTGCAAATCCAAAAGTCTCTTGGAACCTGAATGCATAAGTTGAATTAACTGAGCTTAAGATCGAAGAACATCACGAAGATTGGGAGGGGTACAAATAAACTTTGAGCCTTTATCCTTTGTTTCTTAAACCGTGAACCAAGCCACGTTACAACCCTTGAAAGTCCTAACTGAAGCATGGTTAGTTCAAAAGCGTACTGTCGCAAAAAGGGTATCCTGACTCCTTAAAGTTTACCAAAAATCCTGAGTTGATATCATGTTTTTACAAATATCGCTTTCTTACATATTTTGTTCTACTAAAATTGTTTTTAAACTCCAAGACAAACATATGCATTGCATTTTAATGAGTGTCATTATAAAACAATTTTGCCTACGTAATTTCAGATGTTTGGCATCAGGAAGAATCTGCATGGGGCATAATTAATGACTAAAAGTCCTCCCGACAAATAAATTTGCATAGACGTCTCGCATGCATGACTCAATCAGCTAAAAGCTTGTTTACACAAGGGGCATAACAATTCATAGAATCTCTCAGAGGCACTGAAGAAACCAGAGAAGTTAGTGCATCACTGGGGGCATGCCATATCAGTCACAAATCTCAACAAATACTATCTAGCTACTGGCATCAGATGGTGTCAGTATCTGTTTCTCCTTTGAAGTTTGAATTTCGGTAATCTAAAACATCAAGCATACCAGGATACTGAATCCAGGGGCAGGTATACTCCCGCAAGCTAAAGACCATACATATGGGGCAATGGAAAGTTGAAATCTCGGAGAATCTTCCCCACAGAGCAGTTTCATAGCATATCCCCACATAACAAGTTATCTTCAAGCAATTTCTTCCCAACAAAGACTTGGTTCCCCAACAGAGTTCATACCTCCGATACTGTCGGTTCTCTGACACAATCTTCTGCTCTAGCATGGTTTATTCCAACTCGCTGTTTCCATTTAAGCTGAAGCTCAGAAATCTGGTCTCTCTTGTCCCCAGGATACGTCAGGATCATATCACTTAAGTCAATCTCATCCCCAAGCGAAGATCAAAAATCCCCAGCTGGATATCATCAAACAAAAGACAGGAATTCTCTTGTCATTATCTCCAACAACATACAGGGATTTATTTTCTCAACCAGCAGTTGCTATACAAAAGTCATCAATATGCTTCGGCTATATAGTCCATCCCTGCATCTTTCATAAATACATTCATAACATACATTACTCTCGTTTATTTAGAGAATCTCAATACATGCATCATGACATTGCATAAGACTAATCTTTCCTTTTTCAGGTCATTTCATAATCAAAAGAATATTCTCACTTAAGTACGGTGCAAATACAATCGTATCGGTGATTCGATCTCAACACTCATTCAAGACAAATACAATTCTGATACTTCCTTTCGGGTCTTTCTTTAAAGATAATTCAAAAATAATCAAAGAACCTCTCATCCTTCCTAGGAACCTTTCTAGGTAATCTTTTCCAAGATGTATCACAACCTTTCTAGGTGATCTTCTCTAAGATGTTTCTCATCCTTTCTAGGAACCTTTCTAGGTAATCTTTTCTAAGATGTCTCTTATCCTTTCTAGGAACCTTTCTAGGTAATCTTTTCTAAGATAACTCATATCCTTTCTAGGAGCCTGTCTAGGTAGTCTTCTCTAAGACGTTTATCACCCTTTCTAGGAACCTTTCTAGGTAATCTTTTCTAAGATAACTCATATCCTTTCTAGGAGCCTGTCTAGGTAGTCTTCTCTAAGACGTTTATCATCCTTTCTAGGTAATCTTTTCTAAGATAATTCATGTCCTTTCTAGGAACCTTTCTAGGTAATCTTTTCTAAGATAATTCATATCCTTTCTAGGAACCTTTCTAGATTAGTCCTATTTAAGACATATCTCAATCTCTTTAGGTAATCTCCCTTTAAATATTTATCCAACACATCTACTGCCCTTTCAAGGAGCCTCTCAGTTAATCTTCTACAAAGACACTTTTTCCCGAGCTTTGTTTAAAGCATAATCTCTTTTACGTCAGTCAATGATCTATCTATTCAGGAACCTTTACAAGTAGTCTTCTATAAGACATTACTTCATTTTAATGAATCTCCTTCAGATACAATCAATGCATATGATACAGTCCGAAAAGCATATGCTTTAGACAAACAACTCTTCAAACATCTGATGGCATCTTCAAGCCCATCTCCGACAAACGCCTTACAATACTTCAAGCTCGGATATAGTCTAACGTGCGACTTATCCTGACTTTCGTATTTATCCAAGATCAGATGGCATCTTTAAGCCCGTCTCGGACAATTCTTCAAAAAAAAAAACTGATGGCATCTTCTAGCCCATCTCCGACAAAAGTCCCTACTTCAGCTAGGGCAAATTCCTGGGTATTCTAGTGTTCAATCCTCTTCTACCCTCGGATTCCGACTGGCATACAAACCAATCTACATCCTCAGGTATAAGAAGATTGAACAGGAGCAGCTGTCATACCCCAAAATTTGCCCATACAATTCCTCTTATACAAATTCAAATCAATACACAAAGCTCCAAGGCATCCCATACGGTCTATGATACCCCACACTATCTCCGTACAATAAAAATTGAGAGAGCTATGACTTGTTGGTCAATTTAGGAGAAATGCACAAAAGTTAATGTGAGCAAAATGGACTTTTTGGATCAATGGACCTAAAATATGGATTTGAGACATGTCTATGGGCTTTATATGGACCATTAAACTAATTATTTTATTTTTTATATAAGATTTATTTTTATTTGAATTTTAATTCATTTAAATATAAGTAAATCATATAAATATGAAATATTAGTTTTAATCAGAGATTCGATTTCCCATCAAATATAATCAGTCAAAGAGAATCTTGAGGGCCAAGTAATTTCATTGGTGCATGGCTAATGTTGTTATCTTTTTATTTTATTTATTTTTGATTTTTATTTAATATAAATCAAAATAAATTACAATACCAAAAGATTGATTCTATTCTTTTTAACCAAAATCAAAATCTCCAAAACCAAAGCTCAATCACGTGGACTTCATGGGACAACAATAGCAAGTTCCCAATCAAATATTCCCTCTTTTAAAGCAAATATTCTTGATCCAAATTACTTTGATTCTCTCCAAAGATTTATGACCTAATTCAAACCCTCATATATAGAGAAGGATGTCCAGAACGAGAGGAGGTTTTTTTTCATAAGGTTTCTGCCACAAAAAAGTTATAGAAAAAGTTCTTGAAAGTTCAAAAACGTGGGAGATTGAATTCGAAGGTGGAGGCTAATTCAAGGATCTCTGGAGTTTCAATCTGTTCCTAGGTCATCACAGAAAGATTTTCGTTCATTCCCAAGGCTACAACATCAAGAACACATCCTTCATAGCTCACGGTTTGCGCACTCTTACTTAAACTTGATTTCAACCATTCATGCATTATCCATGAATTTTCATCGCATATTTGTGTTCATTACTATGTTGTGATTAATTCTGGAGATTTAGGTGTATTTATATGCCAATATGAACGATACACCATTGTTGTTGTCAAGCTTTTTCTTAATTTTTTCGGTTTCACATATAAGGGTCGGTTTTGTTGAAACTAACGGCATATATGTGATTGTAATCTTGTTCCTATGATTTCTGGACAATTCAATTGATGTTTTAGCACAGGAAGAGGACACCTTCATGGCTAGGGCTCACGGCGGCGATTTGGGGCTTTTCTAAATAGCCAAAATTAAGCAAAACTAAGGGTGCTATTGCGTTCGGAGGGTCAATTCCAGTCGATCCATGGTCTTTATATAGATTTATATTGCATCTTTGTATGACTTTGGTGATTGTAGGGAGTAACGTTATCGCGAGGAAGAAGAAGGTCGAGAGATGCAGGCGTGCGTGTTTTCCAATTTCGGAAAATCTTGCTTCGTTCGTATACGAATTCGCGTGCCACTTTGTCATCAACTGTAGCTGGTTCCTATGGCAAGAGGCGCGTCTAACATGTGTTGCGTCCTCTGTTCGATCCCCATGGGTGCGTTTTTTTTCTCTCTTGTATTTTTCTTGGACAATTCTCATTTACAGATCCAGCGCGACATCCTCACGCAAGACCACAGTGCACCCTCACGCACTAACCACTGGATCATCAGCTTCCAAAATCTAACGCATATCAGGCTGCGAGTACATCAAGGACCTCTTTGGCCACACCACACACAATCACAAGCTAAGAATTTTTTTATTTATTATTGTATAAACCCATTTACACTTATTTATATATATTTGTTTTTATTTGTTTTTTTAATTAATTTTCCTCTAATCTTCTATAATAATAATAATGTTTATATATTATTTAATAATATCTTTTTATAAAATATTTACTTATTTCCTTTATATCATTTATTTTATTTAAAATAATCACTTAATTTAATTTAATTATTAAAATACTTTAAAACTCACATGTATTTTATTTAAATGCTAAAAAATTTCCAAAAAAAATATTTTTTACTCAATTAAATCTTTTGCCTCGATTTAATTAATTAGGTCGCAAGACCAATAATTAATTAAATCGATTTATCATTATATCTCATTTGAATTTTAATCAGGATTGATTCTACACTGAAGAATTCTTTTGCCATGCATTTTTTAGGGTTAGCAATATGATTAATTCCGACTACGCGCCTGATTCAAAAACCCAAAGTTAAGTATTTTACTTAATTTAATCTAACTTTCTGTTTGGTTTATTTTATATAAGGGTTTGTTTCGCCTTCATCTTTTTCTACCTTGTTTTCAGGGTTAACCTTAAAGGCGCCCTATCAACCATATCAGATCAAATCCGAGCTAAGTACCTTTACCTATTTAATTATTTTTGAATATACTTATTTATTCTTTATTTTAGAGTCAATCCTGTTCACCTTTGAATTAGCCATACACTCACCATTTGTTTGTTGGTTTGCATTTTCAGGGTTTGTTGATCGCCGAAGCTACAAGTTTGGTAACCCTAAACCATAACCTTATATTTTCCTGCTTTATTATTACTTGTGTCAAACCCTGATTAAGGATCCACTGGTTTCATTGTCCCCCCGTATTACTGTTTTTTGCCTTGTATTATCTGCGTGGCTAGTAATTTAGGGAGTGATAACCTCGAATTGAACTTAGAATGATTAATTACAAGATAAATAACTGAATCGAATCACGTGATTGGTGCATACACGCACGCTTTTGGGTAACCCTCTCTGTTGCCTTGTTGCCTGTTGCCTATTGCCTGTTGTCTTGTCGCCTTGTGTTTTTTGCAGAATAGCCAGTCCCTCGAATATGAGGATGCCTCAGCCATGTTGCCTCGATAAAAGGTCATGAGACCCTAAAATGATGCTGCCTTCGATACACTAACATGACCTCGACCCTCGGAAGTTGCCCATGAATAAGGCTGAGGTATCTTCTGGCTGCCTACGAAAGGCTATTCTGATCATTCCCTTAGACTACCTGCCTCTCTATGGCATGGGTCAGTCTTATGGCGAATGATAATGCGATGACCCTTCAATCTCCAAACGAAAGGCTTCCTGCCCTCTTATGGCAAGGATAGATCCTTTCATCCTGAAAGGCTAAAAAGAGACCTATCATCTGAGTTTAAGGTAATTGCCCCTAATTGCCTTGCAATGCTCAATTTTCATATTCTTTCTCACAATTCTTCAAAAACTGGCTACGCTCATTTACGAGCTAAAGTCCTTTTTTTTCCTCTTTCATCTACTTTTTCTAAAGACAAACGAGCAAGCAAAGCAGTTAAGAGCCCATGGAAAACCATGGATGCAAAGGGTGCCTTACACCTTCCCTTTGCATAAATTACCCCCCGAACTTAGATTTCTTTAAAAAGGTTTTTTTTCTGTTTCTTTTTGCCTTTCCGAATTTGTTTGGATAAAATAAAAGTCGGTGGCGACTCATGCTTAACCGCGACATTTCGATCGATAAAAAGTCAGTTCACCGTATGACACTAAACTTTTTGAAGAAAAGGCCACTAAGGGCAAAAGATATTTTTAAAGAAAAGGTTTTGAAAAGATTGCAAACATAAGAAGGTTTTTGAAAAAGGGAGAAGATTTTGAAAATTAAAGAAGGGGAGGAGATGAAGAGGCTATCCTATTGCGTAAAATAAAAGCTAAGGAAAGAAACGGTCTAACCGAAGAAGAAGCCAACACTTGACATTGTGAGTCAAGGTAGATTTCCCATCCTTTGGAATATCAATACTAAACCAACATTATCACTTGGGGATCCAGATGAATTTATTATCTTAGCACCACTTTGCATTAAGCACATTAAAATTCTGACGAAAATCGGGCAGAGTAACGGCTGTTTTCGGGTAAAATCCTTATTTCAATGCCTTGGAATTAACCATCAAGGGCTTTCAAGGAAATACCTGCACATACAAACAGACAACAATCCAATGCCAGACAGACAGAATAACAACAGAGAACAATATCATAAGGGTCCAGAGGTACTAAGTCCATAAGTCCGAATCTCCAAAATGCTAGGGATAGTAACCAATAGTCCAAAAGAGAGCCTTAGGTGTTTTTTTTAGATTTTCGTTATTTATTAGTGTTTTAGCATAAAAGTAAAGTATGGTCCAAGTGGACAAAAGAAAAATAGCGGAAACATAAACATATGTCCAAATGGACAAAGAGAAAATAGCGGAATATAAACGTCCAAATGGACAAAGAAAAAATAGCGGAATGTAAATATGATGAAATGATAAAATAAGCAATAAAGCGAAAAATAAAAGAGCGATATAATAAATTGCGGAAATTAAAGTCAATTGTTAGATGTTAAAGATAACCATCTTGAAACTTGTCAAGTATGTTATCAAAGTTAGTAATAAAGATCGATGGTGAGTGAAGGATGTTCTCGGATTTAAATTCAATGGACATTTATCAGAAGCTTGATAAAATCATAGCGACTACACGATAAACCTCCATAAGTCTTAAATCAACCGCATACAATTCTCTTCCACGTTTGATCTTTTTTCGATTCGGGACACGAAATATTGCGCTATGTTAAGCAGATCGCCAAGTGATTTATGTAGAAATCACCCTACAACGAGGCTGGTCAAAACTTTATGTGCTAATGCATGCGAGAGAAGCGATATGTAGATCACTCTCCGAAAGCAATACCGCACGAAAAGAAAATAAGGAGCGATCTAGTCTTTACCAAGAATCCATAAGAATTCTCAAGGTGTTAAGACTTTCATCGATCAAAAGAAAAAAAGGAGAAGAAGAAGATAAAATGCATAAAGTAAAATCAACTCACACTATCATTAATATCATTCATCTAATATTATGGATTTGGTCATTTCAAACCTATCAACATCCTAGATCCAATGATATTAATGAAATGGAGGAAGAAGAAAACCAAAACAAGCATAAAAAAGGCAAAAAACACATTCTGTCCCAAGGGAAATCGATTTGCCTAAGGAGGAAATCGATTTCCTTAGTGCAGGTTTTCAAATCTGGCGCAAATACGGAGTGGAAATCGATTTGCCTAAGGAGGAAATCGATTTCCTCTGTGCAGTTTTCAAAAAATCAGCATTAGGAGGCATAAAACTTGACTTAAGCAAACATACAAACACCTTATGATCACATATCAATTGGAGCACGAATTTTCCATCTAATCACCATCAAATAGGACCAATATAGCATCAAAGATGCATCACACACAAGCACAAAAGAATCACATTATGATGGATGAATAAGGATGAAGAAAATTACCAAATCTTGAACAAAACTTAGATCTACTTCAAGAATCACCAACACAAATCTTGATCTCTCAATAATTGAAGAAAAAAGAGTGAAATGGATGGTGGTTTAGCTCAAAGTTTGTGAGGTTCAAGATGTGACTCACAAACTTTATGAAAGAAAAAGAGCTTTGGTGAATTTGGTAAGGATGAGGAGAGAAATTGCAAGGGGTTTTTTGGCTCTCCAAGCTTGAGAAATGAGAGAGTAGAGACCTCTATTTATAGGATGAGAGCAAGAGTAGTGGTAGTTTGATCTTTTTGAATTTGGTAATTAGCTTATGTTTAATTGGTGTTTAAATGGTATTTAAATGGTAAATGGTATTTAAATGGTAAAATGAAGGGAATTGATTTTGATGAGGTGGAAAATTGGTAAAATAACAAAAATGGTCAAAGAAAAAAGGTGCCAAAATGATGTCACACTTCCCTCTCTATTTTTTTGAATTTTTGCCCCAGGGAAATCGATTTCCTTCTTAGGTAAATCGATTTCCTTCTTCAAATTTTCAAAAATTTGCTTCCTTGCACTGTTTTGATTTTTACCCGATCTTTTACCTGTAAAATATAAACAAAAGAGACAAAATGCATATTTTTGGATTTTGGTTAGTATAAACAAATAAAAAGCTAAAAGTGCTTGATGATTCCCCTCAGAGACGATCATAGTATCAAAGATAAAGCTTCACAATGGTGCTCTTGATTGATGATTGAATGCAATTGATGTATGACTTAGGGTTAAAAATTAGGGTATGACAAACCCAGTTCGGTGAAACCACACTTACGTCTAGAGGATACTCTACTTAATAAAGGAAATTCACCAGTTCAAATTAGTACAACTAGTCTTATAGAAACAACAACCCCATGTTGTTCAATGCCTCTTCCTAATCCTAGTGACTTTCTATTTAGAACTTCCCTTAAATATGAAAACCCCTCTTAATTTCTCTCAATCACTGATCCTATGTAATCAACTTTAATAACAACCATATTTAATGTTGAATTTTCAACTCAAATAAGACAAACCAACAACTATGTCAAGTTACTTAAACATAGAGTGGTGTACACAAAAATTCTACACTAACCGTTATAACGCATTAGCGTAGAATACAAGAAACACTTGTTTTCATGCTTATAGACTTAATATCTTGGAACAAGGTTTTACATCGCAACTATCAAACCAAACTCTATGCCTTAAGATATGAATTGAGGTGTTAGAGTGGTGCACAAATACTACTCAAACAAAGACTCAAAAGATAAATCATAACACTAGGAATCTTCAAAACATGCACACCTCAAACGCGAGGTTTGAGTCTGTTGAAAGTATTTGTGGGTAAATATTTTCTGTAATATATCGTATCCACAGGGATTGGTTAATATCACTGCCGTTCTATAGTTGTTTATTTTGAGTTAAGAAATTTGGTTTGGTTTGTTTTATACTAATAATAATATCAAGAGCAAATAATAAAATAAAAGCAAGTAAAGGACTTTGTGTTAACAAATAAAGAAAGATGTTGAGTCTTTAGGGTTCATCAACCTAATCCTATACAATTATCAATTAATTCACAATAGAACAATCCTTTGAATCATTATCTTCACTTATCCTCAAATAAGATTCCATGTCTGCAAATCAAACTAGATAACTTTTACCGGTATGAGATTTGATCTCTCCAAATCACAATAACGATAATAGTAATTAAGAACGATAATTATGAAAACCCAATTACAATTCCATCTCTGCAAATTGCAATTGAATCAATATAGTAACCTAGGGCAAAAGTTAAATCCTTTCTTTCGATCAAAGATTCAACGATAATTTAAGAATAAAAACAAGATTTCTTATTGATAATGAATTCAAATAATTGTTCACAGGAATTAATCAATGGTAATGTATATTCATAGATTAACTACTACCTTAGACTCAACAAGAGGGATTTAGCTCTCCATAGATATGAAGAACATACAAGAATCAATGGAGGAATTCATCTTCATCAATAGAATGTCTTCAATTGGTAAAGAATCCACCTTCTATTGTTATTCTCAGCTTCAGAATCAGATAGCTCTCCTAATTTCGCTCCCACAAAAGTATATCTAACCACTTGGAAACTATGGCTTTAAAACAGAACTTTTGGGCTTTTAACGCCGAGGCCGCGGCGCGGCAACGGGCTGGCGCGACGCGCCCCTCAAACAGAAGTATTTTCGCGGCGCGCCTAGGAACTCTCGCGGCGCGCCCTTTGTACTTTCCATCTTTTTCTTCAGCCTTTGAGACTTCCAGCTTTCTTTCCTCCTCATGTCCTTCTTAAGTTCTTATTCAGCTCAAAACCTGCAACAATAACACCCACAAGTGATTCGATTTGCTTTACGCACGAACTAAACTTATTCAGTTCAATTCTTAATAAAAACCTATGGATTCATCACATTTTTGCATTGGTTTAGAGAAGAAATCACTTATATTAACACATGAATTTACCATTAATTTACTCCTAACAAACTCTCCCCAACTTAGAGTTTTGTTTGTCCCTAAACAAAATTACTTACCTCCAACAAAGTTTACCGACAATCATGCAACAAGTTTTTCAAAAAGTTTTTTCTCAAGTGGTTCAATCCAGTAACTAAGTCAAATACTCCTCTTCTACCTGCAAACTCAGAATATACACATGAAACAAACTTTGAAAGCAAATTACCTCCAGAAGTTCAAAACACTTCACAATTGTAATTGAATCAGCACTAATCACTCTCATCAACAAGTATGATGAATAAAAGAGGGGTTAAACACTCATCCAAACAATTAAATCAACAAATATCCATATCATACGTTCACCAAATTGTCAGCATCAAGTCTTGTGGAATCTGAGAATCAGAAGGTCTTTCTCGGGTTGTAATGTGGTTTAAGATTCAAAGAAAAGAAGATATTCAAGGGTTGTTCCTAATCTAGGGTAGCATCCAAATCATAACTCCTTCCTTCTTCTCTATAACTTTAATTCTCTTACCCGTTCATCTTTTTCCATTCGTAGCTTGGTTTTTCTTTTTCACTTTTTTTTTTCAACAACCGTTATATTCAAACGTTGTTCTTTTTCCATCAATTTTCTCTTTTTTTTTTTTTTTCAAGCTACGAATTCTTTAGCCTTTCACCAATTACCACATATACTTACTCTCCTTTTGAGAGTGAATCTCCCCAACTTGGAGATCAACCTGTATTTAGATTATATGAATGCTCCCCTACTTTCTAAAAAAGGTCAAAGAGAAAACACATCACCAAATTTTATGGTTGATGGTCCAAAACAAAACTTTTTATTGAGATCAAACTCACCAGGTATTTCCTTGGTGCATATTATGATACTTACCTTGACCTCAGGCTCAAAGAATGGTTAGCAAAGGATCGCACTCTCACAGAAGAAGATAATTTTTACGGTGGAGTCGGCTCAAAGAACTCTCAAATTCAAACAATTGCCTAAATCACTTCCACAGATTTCCACAGACGATGCAACAACCGGTTTAGCATGATACGAACACGTCAAAAATAATTGATGGTCTTCCTGCATATAGTAAACAATGGAAAGCTTTCCTCACAATGGTTAAGGCTAAGCTGATCCAATAAACAATGTACCATAAAGAACTTCTGACAGTATTTACTAACACCTTAAGTTTCATTGCACACATTAAGAGTTTGAGTTCAAAAATTCATACCTGCTTTGTTACTTATTGAAAAAGAGAGTGAAACTCAAAAATTTTGAACATTCACTTACTACCACTTTCATACATGTTGCTTCATTGTTGATACTTTGCTTGAGATTCTCACTTTGTTATGGGACTACTTACTCTAACTGGGAGTACATAATTAAATAAAAGAACAGAAAATTTGAACAATTCAAAAAATAAATAAATCCACCCCCCAAACTTGAACTAAACATTGACCTCAATGTTTCGTAACAAGTCCGAGAGGGTGACTTACAGAGAGTAACGCAATATCAATTGCTGCCTCCTAGCTTTCACCAGACGGGTTCCCTGATTATTTCCTGAAATAAAAATAGACAAAAATAAAACATTAGAAGTGTGGGTTACCTCCCACAAAGTGCTTCGTTTAACGTCGCATGGCTCGACGGTCCATTACCCCTTGTTTTATGGAGGGTATTTCCTTTTCCAACACTCGCTACTTTGTACTTCCATACCCACAAACTCATGAAGATAAAAAGCATGGATAGCTTTTCTCTTCACTTTATCTTCCCCATTCTTATCACTCTCCTTAGCCCTCTTAGGACTTTTGACATCATCATAATTTGGTTTCATTGGAGAAGATATGTTAGAGACTTTTTCTTGGAGGTTTTTGAGATTTTTGTTTTCTTGTGCACCTTCCGGTATACCAGTTGAATTTTTCTCATTTACCCCTGACCTGTGTTTCTTGACTCCCAGCATCTTCAAGGTTACTTCTTCATCAAATGATTTTAGCGTTAGCGTCCCCTTTTCAATGTCAAGATTACAGCGTCCTGTCGACAAAAAAGGTCTCCCAAGAAGGATCGGAGTTTCTTCATCTTCCGGAATGTCCATGATGTGGAAGTCAACAGGGAAAATAAACTTATCAACTTCTACTAGTACATCTTCCGCTACTCCATAAGATTTCTTAATAGTGTGATCGGCGAACCGTAATTGCGACTTACTTTCACTAATCTTGTCTAATTCAAGCCTTTTGAAAATGGATAACGGCATTAGACTCACACTAGAGCCAGAATCGAGAAGTACCTTTTTAAATGATATATTCTTGATAGTGCATGGTATCGCCACCGCCCCAGGGTCTCTTCTCTTAATTGGGATTTTTCTTGCTGCAGCGACTATACTACATTTTTCGATTGCCATTTTTGGTTCTCCCTCTAGTGATCTTTTTTTCGCCGATACCTCCTTCATAAATTTCTTATACACAGGTACGTGTTCCAGTGCTTCAAAGAAAGGTAAATTCACTTCTAACTTTTTGAACAAGGACGTAAATTTCCGAACGTCTTTCTCTTTTTCCGATTCTGAACCCCTTTGACTCCTTGTTATAACAGCATTAATTTTCTCCTGGTCTTGCGGTTTTTTTCCGGTTGAGTTTGGTAAGGCTCCTTGTGCCTGTAGAGTAAGTTGATGTGTTATTTGCCCCACTTGAGTTTGCAGGTTTTTAATTGCCGCTTCCTGGTTCTTCTGGTTTATTACTGATGTTTGAATGAACTGATTCACTGTCTCCTCCAACTTGGATTGTCCTCCTTGCTGTTGTTGTTGTGGTTGAGTGTATGGTTGGAATGCTTGTTGTTGATACCCTTGATTCGGTGGTCGTTGTTGGTACCCTTGGTTGTTGTATCTTGGTGGATAACCTTGTTGGTATGGCTGATTCTGATATTGATTCTGCCTTTGTCCTTGGTTATTATTCATGTAATTCACTTCTTCTTCTTGCACTGGTGGACAGAATCCTGTTTGATGATCTCCCTTGCACAATTCGCACCTAGCAACTTGATATGAATTAGATACCCCGTTCAGCTCCTTGATTTGTTGTGGTAGTTTAGACATTTGTTGTGTCAAAAGTTCCACTTGTGAAGTTAGCAATTTGTTCTGAGCAAGTAGAGCATCACTGTTGTTCAACTCTAACATTCCGGGTTTCTTATCTCTTACCGTTCGATCATGATTGCCTTGACGATCATTTAGAGCCATTCGCTCTATTATCTGAGTAGCTTCTTCAGGTGTTTTGGACATGAGAGAACCACCAGCTGTGGCGTCCAAAAGTGTCTTGTTTGTAGCTGTGAGACCGTTACGGAACATATGGATTTGGTCAACGTCTGAAAAACCGTGTCCTTTGCACTTTCTCAACATAGCTTTATACCTTTCCCATGCTTCATTCAAAGATTCATTACTACCTTGAGAAAATACTGCTATTGCTGTTTTTGCTTCGAAGAATCGGTTTTGAGAGTAAAACCTTTCCAGAAATTTTTCTTCCAATGTGTTCCAATTTGTCATCACTACCTCGGGTTGATCCAGATACCAATCCTTTGCCTTAGATAGCAAAGAGTGTGGGAACAACCTCTTAAATAATGCTTCCCCATCAGCTTGAGCGACACCCGTAGTACCCGCTAACTCATAGAATCGAGTAAGATGCGTGTACGGGTCTTCATGGTCCAATCCGGCGAAAGGACTTGCACAAATCAATTGTATGATACCGGTCTTCAGTTCTGTCGGTCGCCCGTTGGCGGCAGTTCTCGCGAACTGAGGATTGAGTCTTGGACTATTAGCACATGGACCATTAGCAGCCATGTTGCCAACAGTAGGTTGTATAAAAACTTCCGGTTCTTCCTCCGTGAATAGTTCGTGAAAGAAGAATCCTTCTTGCGACTCGTCAATGGTTTCAAGTTGTTGTGACGATGTCGCGGTTGCGTTGTCTCTTGCTTTTGCTATGTTCGCTCTTTTTCGTGCTTTGTTATTTAACCTCCTAGCGGTCCTTTCGATCTCGGGATCAAAAAGAAGTTGATCGCTAGAAACTTTGCCGCGCATACACAATCTTCTGCAAAACTAGCAAACACGTGAAACCACCAAATAGAGAAAATAAAAATTAAAACTCAAAATAAGAACTATTGCAATGCATGCAATATTGACACCAATCCCCGGCAACGGCGCCAATTTGTTGAAAGTATTTGTGGGTAAATATTTTCTGTAATATATCGTATCCACAGGGATTGGTTAATATCACTGCCGTTCTATAGTTGTTTATTTTGAGTTAAGAAATTTGGTTTGGTTTGTTTTATACTAATAATAATATCAAGAGCAAATAATAAAATAAAAGCAAGTAAAGGACTTTGTGTTAACAAATAAAGAAAGATGTTGAGTCTTTAGGGTTCATCAACCTAATCCTATACAATTATCAATTAATTCACAATAGAACAATCCTTTGAATCATTATCTTCACTTATCCTCAAATAAGATTCCATGTCTGCAAATCAAACTAGATAACTTTTACCGGTATGAGATTTGATCTCTCCAAATCACAATAACGATAATAGTAATTAAGAACGATAATTATGAAAACCCAATTACAATTCCATCTCTGCAAATTGCAATTGAATCAATATAGTAACCTAGGGCAAAAGTTAAATCCTTTCTTTCGATCAAAGATTCAACGATAATTTAAGAATAAAAACAAGATTTCTTATTGATAATGAATTCAAATAATTGTTCACAGGAATTAATCAATGGTAATGTATATTCATAGATTAACTACTACCTTAGACTCAACAAGAGGGATTTAGCTCTCCATAGATATGAAGAACATACAAGAATCAATGGAGGAATTCATCTTCATCAATAGAATGTCTTCAATTGGTAAAGAATCCACCTTCTATTGTTATTCTCAGCTTCAGAATCAGATAGCTCTCCTAATTTCGCTCCCACAAAAGTATATCTAACCACTTGGAAACTAGGGCTTTAAAACAGAACTTTTGGGCTTTTAACGCCGAGGCCGCGGCGCGGCAACGGGCTGGCGCGACGCGCCCCTCAAACAGAAGTATTTTCGCGGCGCGCCTAGGAACTCTCGCGGCGCGCCCTTTGTACTTTCCATCTTTTTCTTCAGCCTTTGAGACTTCCAGCTTTCTTTCCTCCTCATGTCCTTCTTAAGTTCTTATTCAGCTCAAAACCTGCAACAATAACACCCACAAGTGATTCGATTTGCTTTACGCACGAACTAAACTTATTCAGTTCAATTCTTAATAAAAACCTATGGATTCATCACATTTTTGCATTGGTTTAGAGAAGAAATCACTTATATTAACACATGAATTTACCATTAATTTACTCCTAACAGAGTCTCCTTAAATAGCAATGTCTTTTGGGCTTTCCTCATTGGATATCTAAATTAAATTCGTCCAAAATAATAGCTGAATTAGTTGGATATGATATGCTCCATAAAAATCTCCAACAAAAGATATGATTTGTTATATTTCAAATTCAAATTTAAATCTGATTTGAACATCTCCAATTTTCAAACAAACATTGCTAAAATAACCTCAACAAAACTAATTAAATTCCAATAAGAAATTTTGCACCGAACAATGTCCATCTTGTCCTGCTGGCAATTGTATTGTAGAAATGTTGAAGCATCATGTCCAACATGTTGCACCAGTACATCTAAATAACTCTTACCCAAGAATTATAGATCTTCTAGTGGAGTGAATCATGGATGGAATAAATTAGAACCAATATCTTCCTTCAAGGTACATCCAGTAAAATCTTCTTTGATTGAGTCAAATCCAAATATTTTCAAATTGATTTTAGATTACAAACTTCTAGAAGGAAATCACATGTTGAACCTCTTATCTCTTGTTTAAATTCTTCTATCAAACACTTTGGCTATATAACTCTTGCTTAATTGGTTCTTTCAAACTTTTTAGCTACACATCTCTTGCTTAACTAGTTCTATCTAACACATTTGCTAAATAGCTCTTGCTCAACAACCAACACCAACGCACTAAGATGATGTAACATATACTGGAACCTGTTCCACATGTAATCAAAATACATCTTGTACATATGTTGTTTTACCTAATGTACCCAAACACACTATAGTAGGAAACACGCTAAACCAACATCATCAACACAAAAGGTCAAATGTTTAGAAAGAAAGGAACCAAGGGAACCAATACCATCATTTTCACATTTATATTTAAACAGGAAGAGGAAGATTTCGTTAGTTTCAAAAAAGCATTCATTGGTGTGATGGAAAACCCTGGAATCTCCTATAATATACAAGAAGCTCTTAACATGAAGTGATATTTCTTAATAAACGTAACCCCACTTGGAGCAAATTTGTATCTGTTAGAAGAGAGGGAGGAAAGATAACTTAAAGCATTAATGGAAGAGGCTAGAGATTATATATGGTGGTGGTTCAATCAAGTCAGAGAATGGAAACCAGATGATGTGGATAAAGAAAAGGTAACATGGATCAGATGCTACTGAATCCCTTGTTAAACTTGGAACCCTAAACTATTTAAGTTCATAACTGCACCATTAGAAGTATATTTAAGCTCAGATGATGAAACAAAAAAAATCCAAAATGGATGTGCCAAGAGTCATGGTTAGAATAAAATAGTTTTGAATGAAACACTCGATGTGCAGATAAACAATGAAATATTCAGGATCAACGTAATAGAAGAATCTCAGGGTGTAGTGAGAATAGTAATGCCAAAACAAGAGATGGAAAATGAAGGTATGGGGATTTAAAGGAGATCCCAAATACAACTTGGACAAGGAACATGGTGGAACAATGGATTACGACAGGAACGAGACATCTCATGGATGAGGCGAGTACAATAAAGACATCAATGAAACAAATATAGGTGACAAGAAGGAAAAGGTTATAATAGTCTTTAACATATAAAATAAGTTTAATCTAGGGTTGGAAAAAAAGGAAGCAACATAAGGAAAAGCAAAAACGCTGAATGTGTCAGAAAAGCAATGAAGATGACAAAAAGAGAGGACAAATGAATAGAGGCATTGGAAAAGGGAAAAATAAATGGGAAAGTCAATGGAGGAAAGAGGAATTAGGAAGAAGGGAGAATAAAAAGCGAAAAGGAAAAGTCATGCCTATTGGGGAAATTGGACTCAAAGGAAGAAAGTCGGCTTTAAGGGGGCGTGATTCAAAGAACAAAGGGAGTGAAGAGTAAGTATTTCAAAAGATAGGGGCCAAGAAAAAAAGATTAGGCCTTAATCAATTTTGGTCTTTTCCAATGGAAAAACTTCTGAAAAGGGGGAATGGATCAAGGGTAGCATCAAAACATCATACTTTTCCACGCCTTTTACCATAAAAAACATAAAGCTTTAGCAAATAACATTAGCGCATACGAATTCACAAAGACTTCAATTCAATCAATGTAAACCTCAAAGGAATCATTCGAGAGATACTCTAGAGGGTAGATTCTATATTGTGAATCGATAATAGATTCAAATGTAGGGTAGGATATTTTGGGCGGAGGATGATCAAGATGTTGTAGGAAAATTTTTGGAACGTAATATTGGTTCTGGGAATTTTTGAGAAAAAAAAGGAAACAAGGTATACGAAGAAGCAGTCAGAGGGGTGAAAGAAAGGGGAAAATACGAATAGAGAAGAAGGGAGACAAAATTAAAAAGGATGCAATGATATTACTATCTTACAACCTAAGAGGGTGTGGGAATCCATTGAAAAGAAAGAGGATTCAACAAACAATTACAAAAGGTCCAATAAATATATACTTCATCTAAGAAACGAAGATTCAAGTTGTGAACGATGTAGTGGTGAAGATCTTATGGGGGAATTTAGATGTTGATTGGACAACAAAAGGAGCTAGAAGACAATTTAGATGTATGCTCATAATGTGGAAGCAAGGGAGAAATTATTCCTATTCATAGCTTTACAAGGAAAGGTTGTGTAGGAAGAGAAATATTGAATAACAAGGTATGTTTCTTTATGAACATATACTCTCCTTGTAATTTAGAATTAAATAGAAAATTATGGCTAGAATTGGTAAAAGTAAAACTAAGATTAGGCCAGGGGAGTTGGGAAGTAAAACTAAGATTAGGCCATTAGGAACTCTGGGGAAAGGAAAGTAAGTGATGATAAATTGAGAACGCGAGATTATGAAGAGTTCTCTTACTTTATGAATATGATGGAATTATTAGATCTTCCTACAATAGGAAGTATTTTTACCTAGAGTAATAAGGATAGTAGTACCTTTAGTAGATTAGATAGATTTTTATTGATTATAAAGAAAAGATAGATTTTTATTGTATGATATTCTATTGGAGGAGTAAAGTAGAAGGACAAAAAGAAGAATTGAGGTATATATCAGACCACTCTCTTGTGTGGATAAAAGGTAGCAATATCAATTGGGATTCTAAACCATTCGAAACCAACAATTAATGTTTTGAACATAGTGATTTCATTTTTTTTGATAGAGTGGAAGGCTATGGAGTTCCAAGGGAAAAACATATAGAATGAAAGAGAAGTTAAAAAATTAAAATAAAACTTAAGATGGTGGAATGCATATATATTTGGTTGGATAGACTTAAGGGTAGAGGAGGCAATGAAGGAAATAACTTAAATATATTTGTTGTTGACTGAGAGTAATGATAAGTTAAAGTATTCCAAGGATAGAGTCAAGACAAAAGTGGATGAGAGAGGGGGATGCCAACACAAGATATTTTCATTCTATGTTGTAATCAAGAAGAAGAAGAAGAAAAATACTTTAATGGAAATTTAAACAAACAAGTAAATCAGAAGAAGTGGCAAAGATCAAAGAAGAAGTGGAAAGATATTTTGAGGAGAGATTAAGGAGGAAATTTTGGACAAGCCTATTCTAGACAGTATAGACTTTGTGATCCTTTCATTAGAGGATAAGCAAAGATTAGTTGAGAGATTTTCATATGAAGAAATTAAAAATGCAATTTGGGGAAGTGATGGGGAAAAGAGTCCGGGACTTGATGGATAAAACTTTATTTTTTTGAAGAAGTGTTGGGAGATTTTGAAGGACAGTTTAGTGGAATTTGTCAATGAATTTCATTATAGTGCACAATTTCCTAGAGAAATAATTCATCATTTATTGCTTTTGCACCTGAGATGGATAACCCTCAAGCTTTAGGTGATTACAGACATGTTTGCTTGATATTGAGGTTGGTAAAAATCCTAGCCAAAATTCTAGATTCAAAGTGAAAATTACACTCAATAGCTAATTGGTTACAAACTAAAATAATCAATTAGGAGTGAAAATTACACCAACTAATCGATTATCAAATTGGCCTAGTTGATCATCTCAATTGTAATGCCTCATAATCAATTATTAGGGGTAGATAATCGATTAGTAATGGCGCGATTTAAAAACTTTCCATTTTTTAACTACATAATCGATTATTGGATCCATATAATTGATTACAAGCATTAAAAAGCCCATGGATCATTTTATTTTTGAGCTACATTTTCTCCTACATAAGGAGGGCACCTCCTCACTGTTTTATACACCACAATTTGATTTTAAATCATTCTTTTCTCTTTTAACCTCTTTATCTCTCTCATATTCCTTCTTTCCCTAAAACTTGTTTTAATGCATTTGTGAGTGAAATACTTTTGTGGGGTGCACTAGTGTTCAACTATTTTATAAAAGTTAAATTCTCTTGAAGTATATCTTGGTTGGTTGTGGCGGTTTTCCTATAAACCTCTATTTTTTTTCGAGATTTGCTAGCCAAAATCTTGTTCTTGGTTCATGAGTTTTGCATATGAAAAGCTCCACTTTTGGTTTGAGGGATCAACCTTGTAAAATCTCTTAGTTTATTATAATAAGGTTTGTGGGCATAACCTTTTAAAAGCTTATCAAATATTATTAGTATAACAATAAAGAATTTTGTTTACTAGGGAGGGGATTAGGCCTAGAGATCGGTCAAACATCTATAAATCATGGTGCAATCTCTCTCTCTCTCCCTCCCTCCCCCCATCTCTCTCTCTCTCTCTCTCTCTCTCTCTCTCTCTCTCTCTCTCTCATTTTAGTCATTTACTTTCCTTTACATTTATTTGAGTTCATTTTCCGTTGTTATCTAGATTTTTAACTATATTAACACAACATATTGTTTTTAGTAATCAATTTAAAGTAATCGCGGATTTTGAATACTAAAATTCACCCCCTATTCTCCTTGTGCTTGGAGTCATTTGTTCAAAAAGTGCCATTATAACCTAACTCCTTTATTAGACTAAGTATCCTAGGAGGAAGGAGATGACTTTATGATATTCATTAAACAAACTCACATCCTTTAATGGAGAAAGAGTATGCTTTGCAAAAAGAATATATTATAATCTTTTATTTTGGGGATGGATCGTGGTATTTGTGAAAAAAAAGGTACATTTTTTCTCACACATGAAATTAATGGTGTTGTGGTGAACAAAGACAATGAATATGATTAGGCCAAAGATGAAAAAGAAAAGGTGCAATGCAGTTTGAAAGGAAAAACAATGATCACTACCGCTCTCGGTCTTGATGAATTCTTGTGTGTTTCTCATTCTGAAATAGCTAAAGAAATGTGGGATGCCCTTCTAGTTACCCATTAAGATACTGCTGAGGTAAAGATGTCAAGCTTAACACATTATTCCATGAGTATGAGCTTTTCATAATGATACCTGAAGAGAAAATTTATGACATGCAAAAGCAAATCACTCATATTGTTAGTCACATGCAAAATCTTTGGAGTACTTTTCAAAATGAGGACTTGGTTGTAAAAATCCTTAGATCCCAAAATGGCAACTAGGAACCAAAGGTCAATACGATTTTTGAATCTAGGGGTTTGTCAACTCTGGACATGTCAACTTTGTTTGATAAATTTCAGGAACACGAGATGGAACTGAAAAGACTCACTGATGATGAAGAGTCTAGCTCTCAAGGTTGATTAAGAAAAGATTCTGACTCCTCCAATGAAGAAATGTCGCTAATAGTAAAGAACTTCAAGAGATTCATGAAGCATGTAAGACAACAAGAAGGACAAAGGTAAAGAAAAGGAAAATTAGCATTCACTCTTGTATGTTTTCAAAATAGGAAGAAATGGCATATAAGACCAAAATGTCCCTGAAATCCGAAAGAAAAGCAAAATCATAAAAAAGAAAAGAAATCTCATAAGGAAGAAAAGAAAGCTTATATCACTTGAGAAGAACATGATATGGACTCATTCGACGAAGAAGTCAACATATGTCTCATGGAAAAACCATGAGGATAACGAGGTAACTTTCCACTTTTCTTATAATGACTTATTTTGAATTAGCAAGTAGTTAAACAAAGAAATGAATGATTTCAAAAAAATTGCCACAAACTCAAGTTAGTCGACGCCTTTCATGATGTAATACTTTATACAATCTTTTAACACTACTTTTAAAATTCTTTTCTAAATTAAAGTAGGATATTGAACATTTAATGTGAGTCTATTGTTGGAACGATTTGTCAATGGAAATGTCAAAATTCCACTACAGGGATGAATTTGAAAAAAAATCCTTAAGTTCCACATTTTTAGAAAACATGTATTTTTGTGTTAATAAAAAATACTATATGTCTCACATTTCTTAACTTATACAGTTTAGTTTAGTTAGTTTCCAGTATTATATACAAAAAAGAAATTCTAAGTTTTGCATTGCTTAATTTACATACTTTAGTTAGTTTACAGCATTATATAATAAATTTTCATATTTCCATTCCAAGGCACATCAAAATCTAATTTTGAATTTTTCACTCTCTTTTCTTTAAGTTCTTGCACTACTACGGAAACACACATTTCTCTAATGAACATACCTTGCTTACAAGACTACCATTATATGTTTCACATCAATTATTTTATTAACACTAGTGCATAAAGTACTTTTTACATCGGGCGAAAAGTATTTTTTACATTGGGCATAGGTCCGATGTAAAGCCAGGCGATGTAATAAGTCAGAGACATTTTACATCGGGCCAAGGCCCGATGTGAAAAATTAACATGCCACATCGGTTGAATTCAGACGTCTCATGTGAAAAATAATGCGATTTTTTAATAAAAAAAATATATGCCATATTTTACATCGGTTTTCCTGTTCGCCCGATGTAATAGACTGTTTTTACCTCGGTTTTCCACTTTTCCCGATGTAATAGATAAGTTTTTACATCGGTTTTCTATTTTGCCCGATGTAATATGTTTTGTGCTTTTAAGCGTATCATAGCTGTTTTTCCTATTTTAACCTGTAATTGTTTTGTACCTAATTTTCCATATAACTTTCAAATACCACACAAACCAAAGTTAGGTCACTATTTTGCACATTTTTCCCACAGCACACAGACCAAATTTAGGTCACTATTTTCATATTTTTCTATGTTAATCATAAAAAGAGAAATCAATCCAGTTGATTAAAATCAACAAATCAAAATTTAATGGTCGTGATTCGTTGTTCTCATTTCTCATAATAACCAAGTGTTCTCACTTGAGTCGTCCTATATATATATATATATATATATATATATATATATATATATATATATATATATATATATATATATATATATATATATATGAGGGGTTATATTTACTCCGAGAGTAAGTGTTCAACACTTACTCCAAATCACAGCCATTGATTATCATTAATCCAACGACTTTAATTAAAGTTTTATATAAAAAAATATTTCCAAAAATAATTACATTAAATGATCAATTAAAACCGTTAGATTAATAAAAATCAATGGTTAAGATTTAAAGTAAGTGTTCAACGCTTACTCTTGGAGTAAATATATCCCTCATATATATATATATATATATATATATATATATATATATATATATATATATATATATATATATATATATATATATATATATATATATATATATATATATTCTTCAAAATTTACAAAAGTATTAATCTAGGATACACAAGTGTACAAAATTATAGGAAAGTTTACACATGGTGGATTACTACAAAATAACAAAACAACAAATATCCAACCATTTAAGTCCTTTCACGCACTTGAAATACCAACATGCATCCACGAGAAGATGAGTTGTAGCTTCTGAAGACAACACCAAAATTACATTTGCTGAGAATAAACAATAACACTAATTAACATCAACAGACAACACCAAATTCAAGAAACTAGCTCGAATCAGAAATATAGACAATTCCATATAACTCACCAGATAAAGCTTAATCTTTATATAACTCAAAGAAACATTTTGTCCAACGGAGTCACAAATCATACAAATCATCTTGTGTTAATTCTGTAGAATCATCAAATACCTATAATACGTAAATAACAATATAGAGTTATTCTTTAAAAATTCACATTAAGTTGTAAAACGCAAGATTCAGTTATATTATTTGAAAATAACAAATTAACAAATTAAAGTTATTTGAAAATTAACAAATTAAAACGTAAGAAACGCAATATTCTTTGAAAATAACAAATTAAAGTTATTTTATTACCTGCATCCAAGATTCGGTTTTATTGGCAGAGACAATATCCAACATATTTTTCATCACATAGTACCCACAATCATTAGAGTTATGTTGTTTCCTTGTTTACGAATGAATGACATAATTAGTGAATAATTATCATAAAATTAAATATACAATTATAATTTACATCACACTTACATTATGTTGAAGGCATGTAGCCTTTTTTTCTATTGTCATTTGCAAATTGATGAACCTCAAAAGCACTAATTCAGAAAAAAAAATCCATATAAAGCCACATAAAATATGAAATTACTTTTGTAACAATTTATGTATATATATGATATATACTATAGGGTTAATGAACTTTTTCGTCCCTTTAAATATTTCAAATTTCGTTTTTAGTCCCTCCAAAATTTTCCTTCAAGAAATCGTCCCTTCAAAATTTTTCTTCCGAACTATTGGTCCCTAACGTTAAATTTCGTAGCTAATCGGTGGCTAAAGTCGTAGCTAATCTCTAGCAAATTTGATGTTAGGGACCAATAGTTTAGATGAAAAATTTTGAAGGGACGATTTCTTAATGGAAAATTTTGGAGGGACTAAAAACGAAATCTGCAATATTTAGAGGGACCAAAAAGTTCATTAACCCTATACTATATTATAACAAAATTCACTTAAAAGATAAACGTACGTTATAACAATTTTCTTCGTGGCTTTATCAATTTTCCAATGAAGTGAACAAAAGACGACCACAGTATTGTCTCTTGGACACAAGACTATTAATTGCCAATATTTTTTGTACGTGTGTGTGGAAACACAAAAGTCACATAAAATATCTATGTTATCAAAATTAAAAAATAGAAAATAGAATTTCATAAAAACTTACCCATGAATAAGTGGTAGTAAGTGGCAAACTCTTCTTTCCAACATTAACTTATCTTGTATGTATTTTTTAACACCCGCTATAGATTTTGGCACATTATCAATATATACACACATTGCAGGGTCCATAATTCCATATACTTCTGATGTGGAATTATCAATACATACACGATGAATATACCTGGATAATTTTAAAATAAACATTAGCTTCAAAGTGATGAGAGATATAACATATTAATAGATATTGATAGTAATAAAAAAAATGTACTTACGTGCACCAAACTTGCAGAGTAGACACGTCAAGCCAATGAAAACCCATTAACAACTCTCTGATACACTTAGCTGACATTAAAAAATGAACAACAGATTTACAATGACTTAATTCTATTTCCAAGTATTGGTCAGCCATTTTCACAACCATGAGTAACAATCTCTGAACACCGTCAAGTTCAATCGTCGATTTCTAATAAAATTATTTCATATAAGTAAAGAAGATAAGAAGGATAATTATCTTAGCTAACTCTAACTCTAAACTTTTTTTCCTTTGTAAACCCGGTATCTGGCCTAACTATATAATAATCGTGAGACCAATCTCACTGACTACCAGTAGAACTCACAAAGCAAACAGGTATGAATAAACATAAACTTATTCAACAAATCAACACATTCAAAACAAAGTTCAAAACCAAAATTCAATGTGATTATACTTCAATCTCCATGCCAATATTGCCGCGATATATAACTGGTATTAACACGCCAGGGTTACATTTTTACTTTTGTGGCCCACATATGTTTTCAAGTGGTGATCAAGTGGTGATCAACTGAAGGTATATTAGTTAATATGAATTGGTTATACCTAGAGGTAGTGGAAAACATCAACCATACACTATTCAACAATAGTATAAAACACAATTTGAACAAAATAGACAACAATAACTTGATTTTAACTTTTCATTGACCAAATAAAAAGTTATCATACTAACCAAAACTACGAGAAGAAAGAAACTACGAGAAGATAGAAACTACGAGAAGAAAGAAACTTATCATACTAACCAAAACTGTGGGCAAAATCTTCGACTCTTTACATAGACAAGAAACTACGAGAAGAAAGAAAATATATACTCGCAAATCAATATCAAAATGTTTATATTTAACAAAAACAGCTTCAACAATGTATCCACCAAAAACACTAAGAATTTTTCCATGAAACAAAATCTGGGCAAACAAACCACAAACATGTACCTGTTTCTTCACAAATGAGCGGGAGATTGAAAGGAAATGGAGGGGATGGCGTCGCCGGCCGTCAGGCTGAAGACGGTGACTCGGTTGCGCACCGTCAGGCTAAGTGCGATGGTTCGGTCGCGCGCCGCAGGCTGAAGCAGGTGGGAGGTCGAAGCGGTGGTAGGGTTCGGTTGCGCGCAGAGGTAGGAAAATAGAAAAGAAACAGATTTGGCTGGGATATGTTTTTTGAGAAAAGGAGGCTAGGGTTTAGTTGAAAATAGTGGGAGACCTTTCCCATCGGGTATTATATGGGCCAAAGTAAAAACCCTTTCTGGTATATATTTCCCATCGGGTTTCCTAAAGGACCAAAGTAAAAGCCCATTATGCTATATATTTCCCATGGGTTGATAAACGCACCGATGTAAAAGCATTAGTAAAATAATTATGCCTTATTTACGGTAATGCCACTGTGTATTGGATTTTTAATTTTGCTATATATTTCCCATCAGTTGCTAAACGCACCAATGTAAAAGCCTTAATAAAAAATTTTGTTTTATTTACGGTAATGCCACCATGTATTGGATTTTTAATTTTTTAGTTATTTTTCCCATCAGCTCCATTAAATGTCTGATATAAAATCCCTAAATCAAATTTTTTTTATATCAATTTGTTATAAAACCTGATGTGAAATTCTTTGACATATATTTTTCACATCAGTTATGTTTATACCTAATGTAAAATCTTGTAACTAAATGTAATATTTTTAGTAGTGTAAGGTTTGTTGTCACCACAGCAGTATCCTGTATTTGGCATCAAAAAAGAACTTTCATGAGGCTATAAAATAGAAAGCCAACTGAACTACTGACATGTTGATGTGAGCATAACAATTGCATTTAATAACATGATTAAACATAAGGATAAAAACTGACCCAAGTAGTTCATCGATAAACAAAGACTCAATGGTTCAGATCCATAATAAGCATGAACCTGTTTATCACATTATAGAAACCAAAATTCAGTAAAGGAAATATCAACTTAAATTACAGGATTAAAGAATTCAAATTGAAAATAATGATAAAACCAGTCATCCAAAGACACACTTTTGATGGATAAATTTACATTAGAATCATTTGAACTAAAAACGTAAGAATTTATTAGATATTAAAAAGGTTTCATTTTTCAATAACCATTGAATAAAAATATAAATTTTAGAGGCACAAAAGAATTTTAAAAAAATCCATTTCGGAAAAACAACAAACCAACCTTCCAAATCCAATCAAGATCCTCTCTTCTATCACTCAAACTCAATCCACCACTACGCACTTTCATTAAATAATCCTCTAGAGGCAAATGTTCCGTTTCTTTCTTAACCATAACCATCACAATTTCTTTCTCAACCATAACCCTCACAATTTCTTTTTCATCTGTGTTGACAGGATATATGTAACACCCCATATTTTCTAAATTTAATTTAATCGAAATTTAAATTATTATTTAGAATTATTCGGTATTTTGTGGAATTATTTGGAAAGAATTATGAGATAGGCTATTGGGCCAAAGTGCGGTGTTAGTAAAGAGGAGGTGCTATGTTAGTAGGCCTTTTACTAAATTATAATATATTTTTATAAAATAAGAAAAAGAAGGAAATTGGAAAAAAGAAGAGGAAAACCTAAGAGGAAGAAGGAGAGACTCATGGACAAAGACCTATTTTCGTATTCATGGTGCAGCCTTCACAAAATGAGTCATAACTTTCTGCTCGTAACTCCAAATCAGGTAATTCTTGAAGATTTGGATTCTACATGAAATTTCCTTCGATTTGATATACTAATTCGTGTTAGGAAAGTTCTTAATGAGGGAGATACACGAGTTTGAAGATTGGAGATTCTTGCTGAAATTAAGGAAAAAAGGCTTACGGGTTTGATGGGGAAGAAAGGAAAAAGTCTAGATTCTTGGCTAAGGTAAGGGGAGACTCTTTCGATTAACATCTGTTATCGGGTTATGGATAATAGGACTGATATAGGTATATTATTTCATGTCAATTGAGTCGAATGATAGAGTTTGGGTTTTGGGATGTTTGTTGATAATTATCTGTTTCGATGAATCCAATGAATTTGGTGTTGTATGATGTTTGATGATGCATAATATATGTTATATGTGTGTATGATATATGTTGTGTGGCTGTTTTGTGATGTTTGATCAACTTGAATCGATTTGGTCGAGGTTGAGGAATTTGGAATTCATGTTCGTATGTTGACATTCGCAATTGGGATCTCTGACATGGTCAGTTCGCGCCGCGTGCAATTGTTGGCGCCGTGAACTTCTTGGCAGAAAGCTTAAGGAAAATCATTTCACTCAGTTCACGCTGCGTCCCTTGTTGGCGCCGCGAAGGCGTCGTTTCCTGGTAGCGCGTCGCGAACAATATGTGGCGCCGCGTGCTGCTAGTGATTTTGGAAAGTTTAAAGATGCATAACTTTCTAACCGTTGGTCTGTTTTAAGTGCCGTTTTGAGCAGGATGAAGCTTATGAAATATTCTTTGTGTTATAATGATGAAATGAGCAGCATCTTAAATTTATTTTATCATCATTTGCTTGTTTGATATATGATGTGTTGTGGATATATATATATATATATATATATATATATATATATATATATATATATATATATATATATATATATATGATAAGATATGACGATGTATGCTATGTTTAAAATATGAGTCGTATGATGATTTGTTTGAATTGTATGACGAGGCTTATGAGACATCCTATACGAGGATATGAGTATGATGTGAATATTTTTTTAGTTTGATGGATGATGTATTGTTGACATTTATGATGCAATGTGACAATATAAGATATGTTTGAAAACATGATTATGTGATGATTGTTGAGAATTGTATAATGATGATTGATTTGTTTTAGAAGATGTGAATACATGTATGTTCTTTGTGGATGGTGATGATGAGGATTGATGCGGATACATGTATGTTCTTAATGATGATGATGATGATATGATTGTATTCGAATGATGCTAATGTATATAAACATGCTTTGATAATGATGATGATGATGGTTTGAGTATTGGATGATGTTACTCACAGACTTGACGATGGTATAAGTATGTTTCATATATGTTTGCATTCATTCATAATCATATGTTGAGGGCTAAATCGAGATGATGTGGTGGATTCAGTGAAGGGCATAATTCCTATTGTGTGGAATTTGTGCTGGCAGGGCCGTATCTGGATGATGATAGATCGGTCGGTGGGTTATTCCTATTGATGATGTTGGTACCACATGCATAGTGTCAGTTCATTCATATGCATGATTTTATAACATGATTGGATGTTTTCCAGTGTTATGATTTCGTTATGATGTGTTGATTTGATGAGGATGAAACTTGTCTGAATTCTGAATATGTTTTCAATTGGGTGAATGATGTACTTATGAGGTATTGTTATTTATGATTCAATAACATTTGTTAATTTGAATTAGACTCACCCTTACTGTTGACATTTTCAGATTGGCGAGTAGCGGCTTTTGGTTTTGGTGAGGATAACTCATAGGCCAGTTTGTTTAAGTATAGCGTCGGTGTCATGCTCTGATATTGTAACACTGGGGAACGCTAGTTTAGAGTCTATGGTGATACTCTATTTTGTTGTTATTGTATTAATTTTGTGGGATATTGCATAGATGATGTTATGCTTATCCGTATGATGAATATTCCGTTGTGTAAAAACATGATTTTATTGAATTGATGATTGTTCACTAGTGAAGCATGACAAGTGAGTTATGATAAATTGATTTAAATTGAATTATGGCACCATTGTTTTTACGTTTTACTCTAATATAATTATTTAAATTGTCGCGGGGTTTAGAAGGGTGTTACAATATACAAAAAGATTCCTCAAAGCAAGTGTTAGAAGTCTTAGAATAGGATTGTTTGCAAATCTAACAACATTTCAAATTCAGAGCCAATTGTTAATTTAAATGCAACTTCAATTTGTTCAGAAAAACTCATAATTGATACAAAAAGATGCTACCATACCTCAAACATAATATTTACAAGTCAGTTTGATAATTTTTACCTTGAAATTACCGCAACAACATCAGAAAACTTCCCTCTATAACTTGTATTAACATGTAAACTCTACATCCTAAAACTTACCGACTGGTTCAAAATTGATAATCTTTCGATACCAGAAGTCAATTGCAGTGCACCAGACTTGCCTACTATTGCATTTGTTGTGTGCTTCTCAGATCCAACTTCGAAACCTTGTAAAAATAAATTCAAAGGACTCCTTGATATAAAAGAAACAAAAACATCACTATATATTTATAACTGAGAAGCTCATGTACATGGTTTTTCTAACTAAATATCCTTACATTAATAATAAAACAGAAAAATGGTTGTGTCATGGAAATCAGTGTATGCACTTCAAACACTCTAGCATCAGCTTCCAAACCTATACCCGCCTTTAAGCCCGTGACCCACTTCAAATCTCTGAAAAAATGTAAACCTAAAAACTCAATCTTGGAAAACCTAATAATGTCAGTGCTAAAAATTTATTAAAAATACTTACATATTTATCAAACACAATCGTTAGGGTTAGGGATTTGCCATCTTGAAGTGGCAAAAGAGTTCAAAGATTTGAACTATTAAGGGTTAGAATTTCCTTCACAACTTCAGTTTCAAAGCATTGTCAGTTTCCGTGGAAGAAGAAGAAGAATAATGAAATAGTTCGTGAGAGAGAAAGAAAGGAAGAGAGAGAATGAGAGAAAGGACGAGAGAGAAAGAAGAAATTGATATTTAAAATTGAGATAGTGACATACATCTGAGCAAAAGAAAATAATATCATTTGTTTGGAGTAAACCAGAAAAAAAATTTTGCCCCCGAAATATTAATTTAGATTAAAATAACAAAAGAATATTTTAGTGAAATTTAAAACAACTTTTTTTCTTATATTATAGGCTAATAAGAGCACCTAGATCTTAACCTTGAGTTACATGATATCACTAGCATTAACCAAGACTTTGAAATAATAATTTAAGTAGAATGTAACAAGCAATAGAAATGAGAAGAGGAAACTACTTTTATTATGATTACAATAAATAATAATCTAATAAAACATCAAATCAATTGGGAGTCTCATTACTGAAATAAATACACTCATTTTCCCTTTCATTTTGCACTACAGTCACACCCTTGTAACTGAAATTTCTAAACAAAATAATCTTAAGAAAAAAATTAAGTTACACACTTAATCATATCATTAATCAAATTGTATATCTCTTAAGTAGTTCTTAAAATTTAGGCAAATGTTTAGCCTTGCCACAAAACAATGCATTCAAAGGGATATTAGTCTCAGTGTATAGGCTTTGTTCATTGTTCCAAACCCTCATATACAACTCTTGTCCCAAATATCTATTCTCCCATATTGCAGACCTCAAATTCCACATGCCCTTATTGTCCAAAGACACCAATATTGTAGTCCATGATTTTGGATACACCTATTTTTTGTTCATGCAAGAGAGTTTTAATCAATCAAATGTAACAAAGTTTTGAAATAGAACTAGAAAAAAAAATGATCAAAAATAAATTGACTCACCTGAACAGTGTATCTTGTAATTCCATCAACCAAATTGTATGTGTTTCTCACATCAGGTGTCCATATTCCATTTCCAAATCTGAATATATTTTGGTTCAATGAACACAAGATTATTAAATGATTCTATAATAGGAAAATTTAATTAAGTTTAACTTAATTGAAAAAAAAATTGGTGTCTTGGCTTACCCAACAACATAGAAGCTAGATCCATCCAAGTGCCATGACTGAATAGTGTTTTCATTGTTCTGGAAGATTATTTCTGCAAAGTCATGAAGAGCGAAACCTATTACAGATGTTCCAAGTTTGACAAGGGAACCTGAAGAAGGAACATCCTTGATTGTATTGAGATCGAAGACTCCGGGAAGGTTAAAATAGTCGGCAAGCTTCAATGGAGTGCTTGGATTGATGTGTGAAATTCCGTTTACTGCATATCGTAGCTTTCCGTTTACGATAGATTTTGAGTTTGCCAATAGCAATGTCCTCATCACAGGGATGGTTCCGTAGTGGAACGATCCCTGGGGATTTGGCCGAGCAGCGTTTGCTGTCAAGTTCAGTCTTTGAAAACAACAAACAAAAATAGAGTTAGAATTCAAAACGTCCGAAGTTGTTTAAGGTATTTACACATAGATTAAGAAAAGACTATACCTGAAGGTTCTAGCTTGCTTCATGGACCAATCTAGATCGATGGTCGGGTCAATGGGTAATTGACCCGAGGCCTTACGGTTGGATCCAGAATATCTAAGTGTTGCAATTGTAGTAAGATTAGTCTTGATGAAACGGCTCGATGCAAAAATGTAATAGTCACCAGCTGACTTATCTAGTGTGACTAAAAATGTCATTGATTGTCCGACATGAATATCGAGTGACTTATATGTTTCTTGCAATGTGTGAGCACCTTCAACTTCAATGAGCTTCAATGAATGATCTTGAATTTGAAAGTTAATTGAGGTTGCTAGCCCAACATTGGACACCCTGAACTTGTATGTTTTCCCTAAAACAAATCAATTTTCAAACAAATTTTATTCATGATGATATCAATTTTCTCTGTTGTTTGTTCTTAAAATAAAAGAACAAACAACTGAGAAAAATAATTAAAAAGCCGGAAATTGTATAAATATTCGGAAAAACATTTCTCATTGATGGTATGGTTGGCTTACCTGCTTCTCCTGTAAATACAGCAAAATCTTTTTGACCATTTATAAGAAGAGCATCAGGTAAAGGAAGGCTTTTGCCAACATCTAATAGTCTCCTTAGTACCTACAAATAAATTTTACAGATTTAAGTGATCAATTATTTGAAATAGACGGTAAATATATGGTGGGTAAAGTAACTCAACTGGTACGTGTTAGTTGACTTAAATAGGAGTACACTGCTAATCATGGTTCAATCTTTGACAACAGAATTTATTTATATTTATGTATTAATATATTAATGTAAATCAATTATTTAAGGAATTTTTATTTATTTACAAACCTTGTGGTTGGGCTTGTACCAATCACCAATAAGCAGGGTGAATTCACCATCAGGGGCAGGATATGGAATGGATATAACAGATCTTTGAGCAATGTTGAGTGCTCCAAAACCACCAGCAGCTTTATGGATTTTGGTTGATGGGAAATATGTGTAGGTTCCAATTTGATCTTTTAATTGAAATTTGTATGTCCAGTTTGAGTTTGGAGGGATTGGACAATTAGTTCCTATTACTCCATCTTGCCATGATGTCCTTCTTTGTTTTACACCACTCCTGTTTTATGTTACACAACGCATATAATGGATTAATTAATTGCTCGAATTGAATCTCTAAGTCTATGTAACATCAACATCTTAGAAAAAAGAGGTGTCCGTGTCTATGTAGTGTCAGACACCGATACCGATATATGATTGAGACCTGTGATTATTTTCAATTTATTTATTTTTTAAAATTATTACTGATGTCAAAGTGTCAGTATTAGTGTCGTCTCAGTGTCCGTGTCTATGTGTCGGTGCATACTCTTCAATTATGATTCACTTAATGACTAATAGGGGAGAACCACTAACCATGTGATGAGAAATTTATCATCCAACTTGTTAATGACATTCACAACAATATTGTCATTTGTGATGGCTTCAATTGTAGGGCCTGGAAATTGGCCATTGATAAGAATACCCTGGTAAAAGAGTAAATTAATATCATTCATTTTTCCAATAACATTTTAAAGAGTTGAAAGAAAAAAAAACACCAACCTCTTGAGGAACACCAAGAGGAAAAATTGTTCCACTAGTAATTTCCCATGTGAAAAACAAAGATCGATCTTCAGCAATAACCGAAATCGCACTCCAACACGCCAAAACTCCAAGAAAAATTGGAGCTAAAATGGCCTTGTTCATGTTGCCTTATAAATTAAATAACCTGTAAAGTTTACACTAAAGTTATTGTCAAATGTTCCAACACCACTACTAACCAAAAATCTTGCATGCAAGAAACTAGAAAAGAAAACAATGCTTTAAGAGTTGAGATTCAATGAAGAATTTTAAACATACCAAATTAGAATAATCTAAGTTCCTCTTGAAGAGAGGAATTGAGAATGTGAATAGATGTTAGAATGAAGTATACAGTGATAAACTCAAACCTATATATTACTCATTATTTGTTTGTTTAATATGTACGAAATTAAATGCCCATGTTACGAAGTTGACTAAAAAATTTCTTGAAGTAAGCAAGTTCCTAGCGCGTAAATTATATAAACAAACTTGTTCGTAATATTGATTTATATTTATCATTGATAGCTTTAGATTTAGAAGAAGATTGAAAAATGTGAAGAAAGATGAGTTGGATTTTGTAGTGGGTGGTGGCGGGGAAAGAAGAGAAAAAGTGGAGATCTGATGTACAAAGCGGTTGCGGCGCAGGCGATAACGGATCCTCATTTATTAGTTTTGGTTTTTATATTATTGTTTGAGTAAATTCTACGACCTTATAACAAATATGTAATCTATAATAATACTATTAAATTCTATTCATTTTATTGTTATTATTTATTTCTATTGAATTTCACAAACAGCTGCAAGCTAGAACGCGGAGAGAGAGTGTGCATGCATCATGATGATGAGTATGAAGTTTCCTTGAACTTTTTGCTTTTCTATGCAAGTTGAGTATTTTTGGTATATCCTTCATTTCTAATTATATATTGGGATTCTAAATGTGAGTAAGAGTATTACATTGCATGGAAATAGAAATATTGAGAAATGTATAAATGTGATTTATTCATAATATTGATATTTTAAGAATTTTTAATAGTATTTGGTGTTCAATTTCATGTTTAATGTTGAATTTGATGATCTTTAATTTGAACTCTTTTGTCATTAATAAAGGTATAAGAAGTCATATAAATGGATTGGATTAGTCATTCGCAAAGTTGGATATTAAAATTGGGCCAAGAACAACACATAAGTGAGAGACACCACATATTCATCCAAAATTTGAAGGCTTTGTTTGCGAGTTTGGAAAGGAGGGGGAGGCTTCATAAAACGAATTTTTAAAAAAATATAGAAAAATATTTGACATTTTTAAAAAAAATATATTGTATAGAATGATAACAACATAAATGATATTTGAAAATTTTACATGAGCCTTCAAAAACTCTTCTTCAATATAAATTTTGAGTTCCCCTAAATTAGAGAGTTTTTTGTTGTTATGAATACAACCAAACCCTCCTAACCAAAATCCTTCAAATTTTTCCACTCAATTCTTCCTTTTTTTCAAAGTTCTCTCCTCCCTCCCCTTTCAAACTCCGAAATACGCCCTTACTACTTGACCAAATTCTTATTAAATGTGAAATTATTTCTCTATTTACTCACCTTTACTACTTGCTTTGTTATTCTAAAAATATTTACTTCCCCTAGGATGGCAACAACTTTTGTTTTAGCATCGGATCTGACTATGTTTAATCTCTGAATTATGCACCTGTTAATTAACATTTTTTTAGCATCGGATCTGACTATGTTTAATCTCTGATTTATGCACCCGTTAATTAATTTTTCATTTATAATAACGATATCAACTTGTTAGCCTAAGTTTATGAAAAATGATGCATAGTCTATCTTAAAGTAGAATCCATCCAATTTTTTTTAGTGGTATAACCACGTGAATCCACGACGACTATATAAAAATTAAAGTTTAAATTAAATGACAGACTAACAATTACTTTCAAATACCATTTCCTTTGGTTATTAATTTTTTTTTCAAAATTATTGAATAATCAATATATTAAGTATATTATATAATTATTCAACAAAATTTAAAAAATAACTTTTTTTATAATAGAAATCAAAAGAAGTATAATATTTAAGAAAGTTTCCAATAAAAACAAGTTTAAAAAATATTTCATCTTTTCTAAAATAAATGTTACATTTTAAAAATAATTATCAAAATTTAAATATATTAATAATTAATAAAAATAATTAGTCAAATTATTATATTTTTACTTTTTTTTTTAATTTGTGGAATAGTCAAATATAACACAATACATAGAGAGTAGAGTAGATAGTATGATACCTCAGGTAATTATTGATATAGGTGCTTATAAAAGTCAAGTCAATACGACTCTTGAGAAGTCAAACAAGTCCAGCATAGTTTTTTTTTTCAAATGGTTAGATGAGACCGTGATTATAGAAACGCAACATTTCATTTCAGATCAATAGAATACTTAAGTTAATCTTTTTTTTTAACTCTCAAAATAAAATAGAGAGCTCTATTATCAAAGTTTTTAAGCTTATAAATACATTAATTTTTAGAATTTGTGATATATGTTTACAACTTTAATAATGAAAATTTTTTAGGAATAGAAAAGTTTTCTATTCGCACATAGAAAATATTCAAGAATGAAGCACAAATATTTACTCTATTCTATATTAATATCAACATTTCAAGTTTCTAATTTATTATTTTTTTCCTTGATAAATATTTTAGTATTAGAAGTGTTGTAATCGGTTAATACGGGATGTAATCGATTAAGGACGTTAAGATTAAATCAATAAGTTGGAAAAAAGATGCTTTTGGAATTGTTATAATCGATTATGCATTTGTAGTAACCAGTTAGCACTATTTATTAAGTTATGATGTTTCGCAGTAGTAACCCCGATTACAAATTTTGTGTAAGCGATTACAGGTCCGATACTTTTTTTTTCTTGGCTTGATGCTTTTGTATCCTAATTTATGTATATATATACCCTAGTGGTATCTTTGTAATGTACAATGAATGAAAGTGGAAAATTTTCACCCTCAATTCTCTCTCTAACTCTCTTCTCTCCCACTCTTTCTTTCTCCACATACTCAAACCTTCCATTATTTACCATTTTGTGATTGCATGTCTAACAAATACATCAATGGATCTTAAGAATAATTTCGTAAAAACATGACTATATTTCTTTCTTACTCGTATTTCTTTATCTACGTGTAATAGTCACGACGCCCCTCGTTACCTCGATGCCCTTGACGAGGTACAATGCATTTTCGCGTCCGAGGTTAAAAGCGTTATTTGTTGTAGTGATTAGATTAACTTTGTTAACAGTGAACCAGGATAAAAATAATTGTGTCGTTTATTTTTGTTTTTGCGTTCTTCATTTTTGACTTGGGAAGAATTTATTTTAAACGTTGAAACCCAATTCCAACCCCATTTTCTTGTGTTTCTCACACCTTCTATTGGAATCAGAGCTGCGATTCTGGTATTGATTGTTTATCAAACACTTAACTATGTCAGATAAAGATTCAAAATTTTCTACGAAACACAATGGCCATCCCCCCACCGTCGCCACCAGTTATCAATGAAAGAGATCATTACAACGCCAAACCTCCAATTTTTAACGGAGAAAGATTTAAGTACTGGAAGGACTTAATAGAAATTTTCTTTCTTGGTCACGATGTAGATTTATGGGATATGGTAGTAGATGACTACGAACATCCTGTGGATGCGAGTGGAAACAAGATCAAAAGAAGAAGTATGAACGATCAACAAAAGAAAGATTATAAGAATCATCATAAAGCTAGAACCATTCTATTGAATGCAATTTCTTATACTGAGTATGTAAAGATAACAAAAATAGAGACTATGCTAAGTCTATATTTGATTGTTTGAGAATGACTCATGAGGGTAACACTCAAGTAAAGGAGACCAAGGATCCTGCCATGAGTCAGAAGTATGAAGCCTTCAATATGGAAGACAATGAAACTATTGAGAACATGTTCTTAAGGTTTCAAACTCTTGTTACAAAACTAAAGGTTATGAACAAAGGGTACTCAACTTCAGATCACGTGAAGAAGATTATCAAAAGCTTGCGAACAAGATGAAGGACGATGGTAACTGCACTCAAACTTCCCAAAGATCTGGACAACACTTCTATTGAAGAACTTGTTAGTTCGTTAAGAAGTCATGAAATAGAACTGGAAAAAGATGAACCTTATAAGATAGGCAAAGCAGTTGCTCTAAAATGTGTCAGAAAGTTGGAGAATACTAAAGCTCTTCAGGATAAAGAGGAGGAAGAATCAGTAGAAGATTTTGATGAAGATGAAGATGAGTAGTCGCTTTTTTCCAGAAGGTTTAACCAACTCTGGAAGAGGAAGCAAGGCAACAAGTTAAGATAAGCAAGAAGGACATATGGTTGCTTCTAGTTTACTTTTAGACTAAAGAAGTTCTGTAGCAAGAGAGATGTCACTTGCTACGAATGCAAAGAGACGGTCCATTACAAGAACGAGTTTCCCAAGCTCCATAGGGATAAGCCCAAGAGGAGAGCTTTAAAAGGCAAGAAAAAAAGGCTTATGGCAACAAAGGATGATTCTGACTCTTCAAAAAATGACTCCAAAGATGAGAAAGCTAATATGGCACTGATGACTAGCATTAGAAGATCTGATGAGAAGATTCAATCAGAAGCAAAATAAGAATTTGACTCAGACTTAGAAGGGGTATTTTTTGACATATCTCGTTCTGATTTAACTTATTCTTTATTTGAGATTCTATAAAAAACATCAAGAACTTCATATCAAATTCAAGGAACTGAAAAAAGGTCCCTGAATTTGTTTCTAAGGAACACAGTAAGCTTAAGAAAGAATTCTCCATCTTGAATGAATAAAACTTTTTTCTTAAGCATGAAAACTCTGCTCTCAAAAGTATGAGTTTTAAACCTGAGAAGAAAATTCCTCTAGAAACTTCTGAGATTACTGATGATGTCATAAACAAGTATGACAAGTATTTCTAGAAATTTTTAGCTAGAAGCCTAGGAAAAAGAATTATGGACTCGATGATCTATGGCGTTAATAGAAATGATACTAGAGGCATTGGTTATGATTCAGATGAAGAATCTTATTCTAAAAAAGAAGATAAATCATATGTGTTCCACTCTCATTTTGTTTCTTCTGGTTTTGTGCCTAAGGAAAAACCTCCTCCTAAACCCATGGCAAAACCAATAGCTACACCCTACCGTTTTAACTCTTGCAAATATGTTTATCCTGCTCCTAAACTCAAAGTTATTTAAAACTCTGGGAACACTAATAAGAAAGAACCCAAGAAGTTATGGGTACCTAAGAAGAATAATCTGTGTTGAAATATCCTTAGCAGCAACGTTAAAACACCAGTCATGGTACCTGGACTCTGGCTGCTCGCGACACATGATGGGAAGAAAGCGTATGTTCCAAAGCCTGAAACGTAAGCCTGGAGGCGTCGTAGGTTTTGGATGTGATCAAAAAGGGAAGATGATAAGCTCAAGAACAATTGGTAATTGTTATATCCCTTCTATTGGTAATCGCTCAGGAACAATTTCCCTTTGGAGCATCTACATATTGACCTTTTTGGATTAGTGAAAATTGCTTATGTCAATGGTAAGAAGTATGGATTAGTCATTATTGATGAATACAGTGGATGGACCTGGGTTAAATTTCTAAAACACAAGGATGAGTCACATTCAGTGTTCACTACCTTCTGTAGTCAAGTGAAAAATGAGAAGAACTTTAAAATTGTCAAAGTTAGAAGTGATAATGGTGGTGAGTTCGAAAATAAACCGTTTGAGAAGCTATTTGATGAGAATGAAATTTCTCATGATTTCTCATGCCCTAGAACTCCACAGCAAAATGGAGTTATAGAGAGGAAGAATAAGACTTTGCAAGATATGGCTAGAACCATGACCAATGAGACTAACATGGCAAAGCTTTTCTGGACAGAGGAAGTCAACACATCTTGTTATATTCATAACAGAGTCTCTATAAGACCTATTATGGGTAAGGGTCTTTATGAATTGTGGAAGAATAATAAACCCAGCATTTCATATTTTCATCCTTTAGAATGTAATTGTTTTATTCTGAATAGTAAGGAGAATCATAACAAGTTTGATTCTAAAGCACATAAATGTATCATGTTAGGATACTCTGAACGCTCAAAAGACTATAGAGTATACAACACTGAAACATGTATTGTTGAAGAATCAATTCATGTTAGATTTGATGATAAGCTTGACCCTAAAAAGTCAAAGCTAGTTGAAAAGCTTGCAGATCTGAAGATTACCTATTCAGGATCTAAAGGTAATGAAGCTTCTACAAAAGAACAAGAGATAAAGGAATCTGAAAAACCACTCCTCTGAGCAAGCACGGACCTAGATCATCACTTTCTGAAGAATTGATTCTAGGTGACAAGACTGAACCAGTAAGAACCAGATCCTCCTTCAAACCATCTGAAGAGACTCTTCTGGGTTTGGTGTACCTCTCATAACTCACATCTATAGATGAAGCGCTTATGGACATAGAACGAATTTTTGGATTGCAAGAAGAACTCAACTAATTCTATATAAGACTCTGAGGTATGTATTTACTTACTTTGTTCGCTTCTGGAATTTGAGACTTTTGAAGAGTGAAGTTCTCATGTATCAAAAACGTCCTAGGTCAAAATCTTTTCTTTTAAAAAACGTTTGTCCTCTAGAAATTGAAGAGTTTACTTCATTAATGATTTGTCAGGATAGTGAAAGGTTAGTGATTCAATGAAAGAAATATGTCTTGTCGAGAAGCACGCCTACTGTCATACCCCAAAATTTGCCCATTATATTTCAAGATAATTGAGCTCAGTTAATCTCCACAGGTTCATATGATCCCTGACTAAAAACATGTTCACTCTCCTCCTAAGCAATGAAGGTCAGAACTAGGGTTTGAATTTTCTCAAGGATAATCAAATTCTGAGTCCCCAAATAGGCTCCATGGCCTCTCATATGCCTCAAAGGACCCTCATGACAAATTTCAAGCCTTGATCCACAGGATTGCTCATTCAAACGCTCAAACGATCAACAGTCGACTATTTTTGACCTAGAAGTCAATTATGGTCAAAGTACAGTCAAAACTCCCGATTTTTGGGCAACATCAGCATTTCTATGTTATATTCATCATGTGATCAAAATTTGACCATGATTCATCAGGAAAAAGGTCCAAAATCATCAAAGGAAGAAGTTACTAAATTAGGGTTTTAAGGGGAAAGTCAATTGAACTTTGACTGATCATAACTCTCACATGGTTCATCAAAAATTGCCCAACCAAATCCTATTCTCAAGGAAATTCAATTCTCTACAACTTTTATGTTGGGCCCGAGGTCAAGAAATGCTTCCGCATAAGAGATATAAGTCAAAACATCACAGGTCCTTCTAGAAGCTCGCAAAAGCTGTTTTTTGTCAGGAGCCATATCTTCAAGATAAAATCCCCAAATGCAAAAAAGCTTCCAAAGTGGATTATAGAGGACATCTTGAGCTTTCCAAAAAGTACTATATCATCTCCATGTGATAAAATTTGAGCGAGTTATGACTGTCATAAGTTGGGTAAAAATCAAGAAAGGCATGAAACTCTAATTGAGAGATTTGGAGGTTTTGAGTACTGGGCCTCTAATTTCAAGTTGCCCACGTGAATTCAAGTCCATAAGAAGCCCATTGGTCATATATTAGTTGTTTCATGATTTTATTTCATTTATCTTTGATTTTATTCGTTAAAATTCAAAATAAATCCAATAAAATCACACCTAAATGAAATAAAAATATATGATTCATTAATTCAATATTCAATCAGCCCAAGATCTATATTGGAACACCATAACACGTGAAAAGAAGGGAATGAAAATAGGATTGGTCAAATTTGGAAGGATTATATGCAAGAATCAAATCCAATTTTCTTCAATCAAAGCACATGATTTTTTCCAAATTTATTTACCCTAATTTCATTCTCTACATAAGCATAATAAACTCAGCCTCATTCTTCACGTGGGGGTAGCCTAAAGAACTCACAAAAACCCTAGCCTCTCAAGCACCTTCCAAAGTTCCAAATATCACATAAAAGAAGTTTTTTTTTTTTGTTTTCAGGGTTGCAGCCGTCACAAGCTCAAACCAATCACTCCATTCACGTTCTAAGAGGTAAAAGGGTAAGGTCGAATCATAATCAAAGCCCCATAATTCATATAATGATTACACCGTGTTCATGATCACTCATGCATATTTTAATTTCGTTCACCATGTTTTAACGTGTTTAATTTAAAACTAATTGTTTGTTTAAGTTCCTGGAGTGATTTAGAAGGCACATGGATCATCATAACCAAGCTTTGACGCATGAACATGGATCCACCATGGTTAGGGCAATCAAGATATTCTTTTCGAAACTCATGAAATAATGCCTTTTTTGCCAAAACTAACATTGGATTTGGATCCAGGAGGGTCAAATTAGGGGGGTAGGGTACCTTTTGTATATTTTTTATTGCTGTTTTGCAGGTTTTAAAAATGCAGAATTTTTCATAAGAAAATCCGCAGCAAAATCCGCAGCTATTTCCATAAAAGAATTCGCAGGAAAAAGGTGGAAGATGATGAACAGTAGATGCAGACTTGTTGACTGCTCGCGTGGCGCATTCATGATCTCTGGTTGGCTGGTCAACGTCCACGTGCGCTTGCATTTGACTGACCAAGGAAATTGTGACTTACAAATTTAGTGATTTTTGTCTACCCAAATGTCAGCAAGTGACGTTGGTACAGATGGAGAACATGCTCATTGGTAATCCTGGGGTCAGGGGATCGATTCCCAGCGTGACCATTCTTTTTGCTTATTTGTTTCTTTTATTTTTTCCTTAACCTATTTTCATCATTTTTATTAAATTAACTATTAACCACCTAGTTAGGCTTAGGTAATTAGAAATTAGGATTAACTCTCAATTAAATTTTGATTTTTTTTATTTTTCTTTTTCTTAACTAATTAATATAATTTAGGCAATTAATTTAATTTAGGCAATTAATTTTTAATTAAAAACCATAAAAATCATAAAAAAAATTAGGATTAGAAATTTCTTAGGGTTAGTCATTTAACAAAATAAAATAATAATAACTAATTCAATTAGATTAATTAGGTTTTATAATTATTTTTAATTGAGTAGATTAATTAGGATTAATTTTAATTTAGTAACTAATTAACTTAGGTTTTTATTATAACCCTAAAACGCCCGATTTCTCTTCTCGCCTTAAACTCTGATGAATGCCGCATGTTTGTTTTTGCTTTTATTTAATTATTTATTTAAATTGTCATTTAAATATTAGAACTTGATGTATAGGTTGCAAGGACATTTTTGTAATAGCGTAGGATTTATCTTTCTGCTTTTACTTTCCGCACTTTTAATTTTTTGCAAAATTAACTGCTTAGATGTATGACTTAGGATTGTATGTTCAAGATTAAAATCAATCGCTAGCTAACCGTAACTCAAGATAAATAAATAACTCGAATCTAACACACTTGCACGCACTCACCTTTAGGGTTTCCCCTCTCAGTTGCCTTTTGGAAAATAATAGTCAGTCCCTCGAAGCGTAGTGATACCTTAGCACATGTTGCCTACGATTCAAGATCATCATTGTCCCTTCGGAATAAAGATCATAGTCCCTTCGAGTTGCCTACGATGAAATGATCTTGCCCCTCGAGTTGCCTTCGATAAATGATGATAGTCCCTCCGGATTGCTAAGGTATCTCTATTGGTTGCCTTTATGACTATTCACATCTCATAGGACTTCCTACCCTCTTTATGGTATGGATAGTCTCTATGACGATTCGATGACCCTTCGATGACCCGCACATCCAATGTATAGGACTACCTACCCTTATATGGTATGGATAGTACTATCGCTCAAGGAAAGTCTTTAGAATAGGAAAGACCTTACGAATTTAGGGTAGGAACTCTTAAGTGCTTGCTCACGACAAATGCTTTTCACACCCCGTTTTCTAACATTTGTCTTTTTAGACATTACTCAAAAACAAAATTGTTTTTCTAAACATACACTACTCTTTCAAATAAATCAAACATTTCAAACAAAAGTGAGCTAAGCAACTAAGAGCCCGTAGATAACTACGGATGAAAAGGGTGCTTACACCTTCCCTTTTCATAACCTACCCCCCGAACTCAATCTCTTTTCAAAGAAGGTCTTTCCTGTTCTTTTATACCTTTCCTAATTGGATAAAATAAAAGTCAGTGGCGACTCTTGCTCATCGCAACATTGTTTGCTTAAAAATAAAAAGTCGGTTCACCGTATTACAGAATTGGCGACTCTGCTGGGGATAAATGAAAAGAGGGGTTACCTTAGAGATTAGATCACTTAATAATTGTTTGTTGTTTGCTTTACTTTTCAAGGTTGCTTTGGGTATTGAACGGAAGATGATTCCTACACCCGGATTCGAGTGCATCTTAAGATAGGAGCGGCATAGTCATGGAGACCTCCCTTGTGCATGCTTGGGATTGGTCAAAATGAAGTTCGCGCCTGAGTTAGGCCTCCACTGGTTATTGTGTACCTCTTTTGCATGAGAGAGGTTTATGCATGTATCTTTGGGTGCGTCGGAGCTCAAGGACCTTTAGTCACCTTTAACCCATCCTGACTTTTAGGATCATAGTGGGAGGGCTATTCTTGGTGCATGCCAAGTTATGGTTGCGACCCGATACTACAGCTCAGATAGGTTTCTTCCTAGAGTATCATTGCGTGGTATGCATGTACCATGTTCGAGGGTGCTTTAGAAGGGGCTGACAATTCTGGGTCACTGGTAGAACCCGTTGCTGAAATCTCTTTATCCATAGAAGTACCTTTGGGGAAGGGTATCTCATCTGGTTAAACTCCACGCAAGCCTATAAACCTAAGGACATTTGTGTGACTTGTTTGTGTGTGCTACTAACCCTATGATTTTCTTGCAGGTTTCTGTTGTAGGACTTGTTTGTCCTTACTATCTTACGCTTTTCCTAACGCATTGCATTCACATAACATCATGACATCATAACATAGCATGATTGACTAACCCTTTTAAGGATCTTAGGAATTTAGGGCGCACAACTTCAGGTGCTCTTATCAAGGACTGAACCCTCATCAAGGGGCAAGAGGATTTATTTTCCTCTGGCCACACACCTTCCAATTCAAAAACTCGGTACCTATCAAGGGGCAAGAGGATTTATTTTCCTCTAGCCATATACCTTCAAATTCAGAGGTATCCCGAATCAGAGGCTATGACCCACTGGACATGGTGAGCTTGATTCTCATAGAAGGATGTCTAAAATGAAAATTCTTCAGACGAAGATGCAATCGATTCTTTTTCTAAAGCTGCAAACTAAATTTCTTAAGGATCCTTGAAAACATTGCACATGCATATCATAAACATCGCATAACAGGTTTCCACGACAGGTTTCTCACCTCCTCGCTGTTTATTTCAGCATCATGAATCTCGAGCAGTCAGTGAAAGACCTTCAAGCTCAGAATGCCCAGTTTCAAGATCTGATCCTGAACTTGTCCAAGGGGCAAGATGAACTGAAAGCACTCCTTACCAAGAATAAGAAGAAGAAAGGCAAGAAGATTCTAAGGAAAAGGCTTAGACCGGTCTTGCAACTCAGGGATGCCGAGGCCTCTGAAGACAGTGACGAAAATGATGATGCTAGTATCAAGACTGAGGCAAAAAACAACCATGATTCTTCCAAACCCTCTGAGGAAGAAGGAGATTACTACTATGAGGACGAATATCCTGATGAGAAATACCAGATGCTGGAAGAACGCATGAAAGCTATGGAGATTCAGAAAGTACCCGGTCTGGACTTTGAAGAATTAGGCCTCATCTCAGGGGTTGTCATTCCTCCCAAGTTCAAGATTCCTACCTTTTCTAAGTATGACGGAGTTTCCTGTCCCAAGCTGCACTTAAAATCCTATGTGAGGAAGCTTCAACCTCACACTACTGACAAGAAGCTCTGGATCCATTTCTTTCAAGAAAGTCTGAGTGGAACACAACTAGAATGGTACTATCAGCTGGAGGGTACCAACATCCGTACATGGGAAGACTTGGCTATTGCTTTCTACAAGCAATACCAATACAATGTTGATCTTGCGCCAACCCGCATGCAACTACAAAGCATGTCTATGGGTTCTAACGAAAGCTTCAAGGAGTACGCTCAGAAATGGAGAGATCTGGCAGGAAGAGTCCAACCTCCCCTGGCTGACCGAGAGTTAGTTGACATGTTCATGAGCACACTAACTGGTCCCTTCTACAGCCATCTACTTGGAAGTTCTTCAGTTGGCTTCACCGACCTGATACTGATTGGGGAGCGTGTTGAAAATGGTATCCGAAGTGGAAAAATTCAGGTGGCTACATCTTCTGGTGCTGTGAAAAAGCCATATGATAAAAAGAATGAATCTAACACTGTTGGGGCAGTCCTGGTCTCTAATCAGACACCAACACAACAACCACAGAAAGATCAGCGTAAGCAACAAGGTGACCAACGCCCTTGGAAATCCAAACCCAAGAGGTCATTCACTCCACTGCATATGCCATTGTCTCAAGCTTTGCAACACCTGCTCAATCAGAGCCTGATAACTTTGCTGCCTCCATACTCAGCTCCAACAAATCCGGCTCCCGGGTACAAGCATCATGCAAGATGTGCTTATCATTCAAACAGTCTTGGCCATGATACAGAAGATTGTGGGCCGTTGAAGCATAAAATTCAAGACTTGATTGATGAAGGAGTTATTGAATTCGGTCAGCCAGAAAAGCCTCATAAAGTCTAATGCATTGATATCTAGACGGATGACTTTTTAGATCATTAGTTTATTTGCATTCGCAATTTCTTTCCCGTTTGTTTAAACATTTGTCTTATGTCAGACTCTATTTATTTTATAATAATCATTAATGCATTGCATATGTTTGTCTTGACTTATTTCGTACCGTTATTTTAAAACTTTGTTTTTACTGGGTTTTCTTTATGATATTCAACTCTCGCTAAAGCTGAGAACCTTTTGAGGGAGGATGACGAAAATGATACCGTAACCTCATACAGTATGCTTTTGAACAGACTGTGCTGACGATGTACAGGCATTGTTTCAATTCCCAAACAGTGGAGATAAAAGGATGTTAATCCCTAGTCAACCCATTTAAGCCTAAGGCGTAAGAGTTTTCTTTCTTGTACAAATTAAGACCCTTAATCATAACCTGGGGCAGGGTAGTTACTCAGCTAACTCAATTATGCTGGTAGTTCTTTTACAAGATCGGTGGTGAGTTCTTATAATCATTAAACATCAGGCAATCAATATCCATCAAAAGAAAAACGGTTAAGTCAAAACCTATAAAGGAGGCTTATCAAAAATAGAGACATCCCACTGACTGTAATCTCAAAATAAACAGTCAGGCAAAAGTTAGGGATAACCAAAGTAAAAAAGAGGTCACTACAAATCCTCGACAAGAAATATTACAAGAAAAAAGAGATAGGTGACTGCCTTTTTAAATAAAACTTCAGGCTTTTGAACTGTCACCAATAAGAATGTTACAATACCAAAGTCTTTTGGAACACGAACGCACAGTTAGTTGAGCATAGGGCTGGAGAACATCACGAAGATTGGGATGGGTACAAATATATTTTGAGCCATTATCCTTTGTTTTTTAAACCCGTGAACCAAGCCACGTTACAACCCTTGAAAGTCCTAACTGAAGCATGGTTAGTTCGAAAGCGTATTGTTACCAAAGGTATCCTGACTCCTTGAGGTCTACTACAAATCCTGAGTTGATATCATGTTTTTATAAATATCGCTTTCTTACATCTTTTGTTTTACTAAAAAAAAACATTTTAAACTTCAAGACAGACGTATGCATTACATTCATATGAGTGTCGTTATAAAATAATGTTGTCTACATAATTTCAAATGTTTGGGCATCAGGAAGAATCTGCATGGGGCATGACTAATGACTAAAAGTCCTCCCGACAGATAAAGTTGCAGAGACGTATCGTACGCCTGACTCAGTCAGCTAAAAAGCTTGTATATACAAGGGGCATGACACATTATTATCCCATCTACCATGGGAAATTGAGTCACGATTCATAAAGTCTCTTAAAGATGCCAAACAACCAGAAAAAGCTAGTCCATCACTGGGGGCACGTTGCATCAGTCACAATTTTCAGCGAGAGCTGTTTAGCTACTAGTACCAGACGATGTTAGTATCTGTCTCTCCTTCGAAGTTCAAATCCCAGTAATCTCAATCATCAAGCATACTAGGTTACTGAATCCAGGGGCATATGGACTCCCACGTGCAAAGGGCCACATATGGTCAAGAAAACGTTTTCCCACAGCAAGTACTCAAAGACATGGGGCAATGAAAATTGAAATCCATGGGAATCTTCCCCACAGAGCAGTGTTCACATAGCAATTCTCAAGAAGTTATCTTCAAATAATCTCTTCCACAACAAAGACGTGGTTCCCCAACGGAGTTTATATCTCCGACACTATCAGTTCCCCGACACTATCAGTTCCCCGACACAATCTTCTTCTCCAACAGGGTTTGTTCAAACTCACAATCCCCATTAAAAGTTGACACTCACAGCAGAGCTCGAACAGATAGTACATTAGAAGATTACTCTTCTCTCCTGTCCCCAGGATACATCAGGATCAGATCACTCAAGTTATTCTCATCCCCAAGCGGAGATAAAAAATCCCCAGTTGGAAATCCTCGAACGGAAGACAAGAATTCTCAACACAATCATCTTGTCATCATCTCCAGCAGCATACAGAGATTTATTTTCTCAACCAGCAATTGCTATACAAAGTTACCAATATGCTTCGACTATATAGTCTATTCTTGCATCATTCACAGTACATACATAACATTCATCATTCTCGTTTATTTCGAGAACCTCGTCAATACATGCATCATGACATTGCATAAAACTTATTTTGCCTTTTCAGGTCGTTCCACAATCAAAAGAACATTATCATCCAGATACAGTGCAAAGACGATTGTATCAACAATTCAATCTTAACACAAATACAATTCTGAAGCTTCATCCTGAGTCTTTCTTCAAAGATAATTCAGAAACATTCAAAGAATTTCTCATCCTTTATAGGAACCTTTCTAAGTAGTCTTTTCTAAGACGTTTATCAACCTTTCTAGGTAGTCTTTTCTAAGACGTTTATCAACCTTTCTAGGTAGTCTTTTCTAAGACGTTTATCAACCTTTCTAGGTAGTCTTTTCTAAGACGTTTCTTAAACCTTTCTAGGTAGTCTTTTCTAAAACGTTTTCTTAACCTTTCTAGGTAGTCTTTTCTAAAACGTTTTCTTAACCTTTCTAGGTAGTCTTTTCTAAGACGTTTCTTAACCTTTCTAGGTAGTCTTCTCTAAGACGTTTATCATCCTTTCTAGGAACCTTTCTAGGTAATATTTTCTAAGATGATTCATATCCTTTCTAGGAGCCTTTCTAGGTAGTCTTGTTTAAGACGTATCATATCCTTTCTATGAGCCTTTCTAGGTAGTCTTGTTTAAGACGCATCATATCCTTTCTAGGAGCCTTTCTAGGTAGTCTCGTTTGAGACATATCTCAACCTCTTTAGGTAATCTTCCTTTTAAGGACATCTCTTACCCTTTCAGGAAACATTCTCAGTTAATCTTCTATAAGACACTTCTTCCCGAGCTTTGTGTAAAGCCTAATCTCTTTTACATCAGTCAATGATCTACCCTTTTCAGGAACATTTCCAGGTAGTCTTTTGTAAGACATCACTTCATCTCTCCTTCAGATACAATCAATGCCTATGACTCAGTCTGAAAAGCGTCTGCTTTAAACAATACTCTGTCAACACCTAGATGGCATCTTTAAGCCCATCTCAGACAACTTCCTGTCAACATCCTGATGGCGTACATAAGAACATCCACGTTAAAAGTCAAGGCAAATTTCTTGGTATTCTAGTGTTCAATCCTCTTCCATCTTCAAATTCCGACTGGCATACAAACCACTCTACATCCTCAGATTTAAGAAGATTGAACAGGGGCAGCTGTCATACCCCAAAATTTGCCCATTATATTTCAAGATAATTGAGCTCAGTTAATCTCCACAGGTTCATATGATCCCTGACTAAAAACATGTTCACTCTCCTCCTAAGCAATGAAGGTCAGAACTAGGGTTTGAATTTTCTGAAGGATAATCAAATTCTGAGTCCCCAAATAGGCTCCATGGCCTCTCATATGCCTCAAAGGACCCTCATGACAAATTTCAAGCCTTGATCCACAGGATTGCTCATTCAAACGCTCAAACGATCAACAGTCTACTATTTTTGACCTAGAAGACAATTATGGTCAAAGTACAGTCAAAACTCCCGATTTTTGGGCAACATCAACATTTCTATGTTATATTCATCATGTGATCAAAATTTGACCATGATTCATCAGGAAAAAGGTCCAAAATCATCAAAGGAAGAAGTTACTAAATTAGGGTTTTAAGGGGAAAGTCAACTGAACTTTGACTGATCATAACTCTCACATGGTTCATCAAAAATTTCCCAACCAAAGCCTATTCTCAAGGAAATTCAATTCTCTACAACTTTTATGTTGGGCCCGAGGTCAAGAAATGCTTCCGCATAAGAGATATAAGTCAAAACATCACAGGTCCTTCTAGAAGCTCGCAAAAGCTGTTTTTTGTCAGGAGCCATATCTTCAAGATAAAATCCCCAAATGCAAAAAAGCTTCCAAAGTGGATTATAGAGGACATCTTGAGCTTTCCAAAAAGTACAATATCATCTCCATGTGATAAAATTTGAGCGAGTTATGACTGTCATAAGTTGGGTAAAAATCAAGAAAGGCATGAAACTCTAATTGAGAGATTTGGAGGTTTTGAGTATTGGGCCTCTAATTTCAAGTTGCCCACGTGAATTCAAGTCCATAAGAAGCCCATTGGTCATATATTAGTTGTTTCATGATTTTATTTCATTTATCTTTGATTTTATTCGTTAAAATTCAAAATAAATCCAATAAAATCACACCTAAATGAAATAAAAATATATGATTCATTAATTCAATATTCAATCAGCCCAAGATCTATATTGGAACACCATAACACGTGAAAAGAAGGGAATGAAAATAGGATTGGTCAAATTTGGAAGGATTATATGCAAGAATCAAATCCAATTTTCTTCAATCAAAGCACATGATTTTTTCCAAATTTATTTACCCTAATTTCATTCTCTACATAAGCATAATAAACTCAGCCTCATTCTTCACGTGGGGGTAGCCTAAAGAACTCACAAAAACCCTAGCCTCTCAAGCACCTTCCAAAGTTCCAAATATCACATAAAAGAAGTTTTTTTTTTTTGTTTTCAGGGTTGCAGCCGTCACAAGCTCAAACCAATCACTCCATTCACGTTCTAAGAGGTAAAAGGGTAAGGTCGAATCATAATCAAAGCCCCATAATTCATATAATGATTACACCGTGTTCATGATCACTCATGCATATTTTAATTTCGTTCACCATGTTTTAACGTGTTTAATTTAAAACTAATTGTTTGTTTAAGTTCCTGGAGTGATTTATAAGGCACATGGATCATCATAACCAAGCTTTGACGCATGAACATGGATCCACCATGGTTAGGGCAATCAAGATATTCTTTTCGAAACTCATGAAATAATGCCTTTTTTGCCAAAACTAACATTGGATTTGGATCCAGGAGGGTCAAATTAGGGGGGTAGGGTACCTTTTGTATATTTTTTATTGCTGTTTTGCAGGTTTTAAAAATGCAGAATTTTTCATAAGAAAATCCGCAGCAAAATCCGCAGCTATTTCCATAAAAGAATTCGCAGGAAAAAGGTGGAAGATGATGAACAGTAGATGCAGACTTGTTGACTGCTCGCGTGGCGCATTCATGATCTCTGGTTGGCTGGTCAACGTCCACGTGCGCTTGCATTTGACTGACCAAGGAAATTGTGACTTACAAATTTAGTGATTTTTGTCTACCCAAATGTCAGCAAGTGACGTTGGTACAGATGGAGAACATGCTCATTGGTAATCCTGGGGTCAGGGGATCGATTCCCAGCGTGACCATTCTTTTTGCTTATTTGTTTCTTTTATTTTTTCCTTAACCTATTTTCATCATTTTTATTAAATTAACTATTAACCACCTAGTTAGGCTTAGGTAATTAGAAATTAGGATTAACTCTCAATTAAATTTTGATTTTTTTTTTTTTCTTTTTCTTAACTAATTAATATAATTTAGGCAATTAATTTAATTTAGGCAATTAATTTTTAATTAAAAACCATAAAAATCATAAAAAAAATTAGGATTAGAAATTTCTTAGGGTTAGTCATTTAACAAAATAAAATAATAATAACTAATTCAATTAGATTAATTAGGTTTTATAATTATTTTTAATTGAGTAGATTAATTAGGATTAATTTTAATTTAGTAACTAATTAACTTAGGTTTTTATTATAACCCTAAAACGCCCGATTTCTCTTCTCGCCTTAAACTCTGATGAATGCCGCATGTTTGTTTTTGCTTTTATTTAATTATTTATTTAAATTGTCATTTAAATATTAGAACTTGATGTATAGGTTGCAAGGACATTTTTGTAATAGCGTAGGATTTATCTTTCTGCTTTTACTTTCCGCACTTTTAATTTTTTGCAAAATTAACTGCTTAGATGTATGACTTAGGATTGTATGTTCAAGATTAAAATCAATCGCTAGCTAACCGTAACTCAAGATAAATAAATAACTCGAATCTAACACACTTGCACGCACTCACCTTTAGGGTTTCCCCTCTCAGTTGCCTTTTGGAAAATAATAGTCAGTCCCTCGAAGCGTAGTGATACCTTAGCACATGTTGCCTACGATTCAAGATCATCATTGTCCCTTCGGAATAAAGATCATAGTCCCTTCGAGTTGCCTACGATGAAATGATCTTGCCCCTCGAGTTGCCTTCGATAAATGATGATAGTCCCTCCGGATTGCTAAGGTATCTCTATTGGTTGCCTTTATGACTATTCACATCTCATAGGACTTCCTACCCTCTTTATGGTATGGATAGTCTCTATGACGATTCGATGACCCTTCGATGACCCGCACATCCAATGTATAGGACTACCTACCCTTATATGGTATGGATAGTACTATCGCTCAAGGAAAGTCTTTAGAATAGGAAAGACCTTACGAATTTAGGGTAGGAACTCTTAAGTGCTTGCTCACGACAAATGCTTTTCACACCCCGTTTTCTAACATTTGTCTTTTTAGACATTACTCAAAAACAAAATTGTTTTTCTAAACATACACTACTCTTTCAAATAAATCAAACATTTCAAACAAAAGTGAGCTAAGCAACTAAGAGCCCGTAGATAACTACGGATGAAAAGGGTGCTTACACCTTCCCTTTTCATAACCTACCCCCCGAACTCAATCTCTTTTCAAAGAAGGTCTTTCCTGTTCTTTTATACCTTTCCTAATTGGATAAAATAAAAGTCAGTGGCGACTCTTGCTCATCGCAACATTGTTTGCTTAAAAATAAAAAGTCGGTTCACCGTATTACAGAATTGGCGACTCTGCTGGGGATAAATGAAAAGAGGGGTTACCTTAGAGATTAGATCACTTAATAATTGTTTGTTGTTTGCTTTACTTTTCAAGGTTGCTTTGGGTATTGAACGGAAGATGATTCCTACACCCGGATTCGAGTGCATCTTAAGATAGGAGCGGCATAGTCATGGAGACCTCCCTTGTGCATGCTTGGGATTGGTCAAAATGAAGTTCGCGCCTGAGTTAGGCCTCCACTGGTTATTGTGTACCTCTTTTGCATGAGAGAGGTTTATGCATGTATCTTTGGGTGCGTCGGAGCTCAAGGACCTTTAGTCACCTTTAACCCATCCTGACTTTTAGGATCATAGTGGGAGGGCTATTCTTGGTGCATGCCAAGTTATGGTTGCGACCCGATACTACAGCTCAGATAGGTTTCTTCCTAGAGTATCATTGCGTGGTATGCATGTACCATGTTCGAGGGTGCTTTAGAAGGGGCTGACAATTCTGGGTCACTGGTAGAACCCGTTGCTGAAATCTCTTTATCCATAGAAGTACCTTTGGGGAAGGGTATCTCATCTGGTTAAACTCCACGCAAGCCTATAAACCTAAGGACATTTGTGTGACTTGTTTGTGTGTGCTACTAACCCTATGATTTTCTTGCAGGTTTCTGTTGTAGGACTTGTTTGTCCTTACTATCTTACGCTTTTCCTAACGCATTGCATTCACATAACATCATGACATCATAACATAGCATGATTGACTAACCCTTTTAAGGATCTTAGGAATTTAGGGCGCACAACTTCAGGTGCTCTTATCAAGGACTGAACCCTCATCAAGGGGCAAGAGGATTTATTTTCCTCTGGCCACACACCTTCCAATTCAAAAACTCGGTACCTATCAAGGGGCAAGAGGATTTATTTTCCTCTAGCCATATACCTTCAAATTCAGAGGTATCCCGAATCAGAGGCTATGACCCACTGGACATGGTGAGCTTGATTCTCATAGAAGGATGTCTAAAATGAAAATTCTTCAGACGAAGATGCAATCGATTCTTTTTCTAAAGCTGCAAACTAAATTTCTTAAGGATCCTTGAAAACATTGCACATGCATATCATAAACATCGCATAACAGGTTTCCACGACAGGTTTCTCACCTCCTCGCTGTTTATTTCAGCATCATGAATCTCGAGCAGTCAGTGAAAGACCTTCAAGCTCAGAATGCCCAGTTTCAAGATCTGATCCTGAACTTGTCCAAGGGGCAAGATGAACTGAAAGCACTCCTTACCAAGAATAAGAAGAAGAAAGGCAAGAAGATTCTAAGGAAAAGGCTTAGACCGGTCTTGCAACTCAGGGATGCCGAGGCCTCTGAAGACAGTGACGAAAATGATGATGCTAGTATCAAGACTGAGGCAAAAAACAACCATGATTCTTCCAAACCCTCTGAGGAAGAAGGAGATTACTACTATGAGGACGAATATCCTGATGAGAAATACCAGATGCTGGAAGAACGCATGAAAGCTATGGAGATTCAGAAAGTACCCGGTCTGGACTTTGAAGAATTAGGCCTCATCTAAGGGGTTGTCATTCCTCCCAAGTTCAAGATTCCTACCTTTTCTAAGTATGACGGAGTTTCCTGTCCCAAGCTGCACTTAAAATCCTATGTGAGGAAGCTTCAACCTCACACTACTGACAAGAAGCTCTGGATCCATTTCTTTCAAGAAAGTCTGAGTGGAACACAACTAGAATGGTACTATCAGCTGGAGGGTACCAACATCCGTACATGGGAAGACTTGGCTATTGCTTTCTACAAGCAATACCAATACAATGTTGATCTTGCGCCAACCCGCATGCAACTACAAAGCATGTCTATGGGTTCTAACGAAAGCTTCAAGGAGTACGCTCAGAAATGGAGAGATCTGGCAGGAAGAGTCCAACCTCCCCTGGCTGACCGAGAGTTAGTTGACATGTTCATGAGCACACTAACTGGTCCCTTCTACAGCCATCTACTTGGAAGTTCTTCAGTTGGCTTCACCGACCTGATACTGATTGGGGAGCGTGTTGAAAATGGTATCCGAAGTGGAAAAATTCAGGTGGCTACATCTTCTGGTGCTGTGAAAAAGCCATATGATAAAAAGAATGAATCTAACACTGTTGGGGCAGTCCTGGTCTCTAATCAGACACCAACACAACAACCACAGAAAGATCAGCGTAAGCAACAAGGTGACCAACGCCCTTGGAAATCCAAACCCAAGAGGTCATTCACTCCACTGCATATGCCATTGTCTCAAGCTTTGCAACACCTGCTCAATCAGAGCCTGATAACTTTGCTGCCTCCATACTCAGCTCCAACAAATCCGGCTCCCGGGTACAAGCATCATGCAAGATGTGCTTATCATTCAAACAGTCTTGGCCATGATACAGAAGATTGTGGGCCGTTGAAGCATAAAATTCAAGACTTGATTGATGAAGGAGTTATTGAATTCGGTCAGCCAGAAAAGCCTCATAAAGTCTAATGCATTGATATCTAGACGGATGACTTTTTAGATCATTAGTTTATTTGCATTCGCAATTTCTTTCCCGTTTGTTTAAACATTTGTCTTATGTCAGACTCTATTTATTTTATAATAATCATTAATGCATTGCATATGTTTGTCTTGACTTATTTCGTACCGTTATTTTAAAACTTTGTTTTTACTGGGTTTTCTTTATGATATTCAACTCTCGCTAAAGCTGAGAACCTTTTGAGGGAGGATGACGAAAATGATACCGTAACCTCATACAGTATGCTTTTGAACAGACTGTGCTGACGATGTACAGGCATTGTTTCAATTCCCAAACAGTGGAGATAAAAGGATGTTAATCCCTAGTCAACCCATTTAAGCCTAAGGCGTAAGAGTTTTCTTTCTTGTACAAATTAAGACCCTTAATCATAACCTGGGGCAGGGTAGTTACTCAGCTAACTCAATTATGCTGGTAGTTCTTTTACAAGATCGGTGGTGAGTTCTTATAATCATTAAACATCAGGCAATCAATATCCATCAAAAGAAAAACGGTTAAGTCAAAACCTATAAAGGAGGCTTATCAAAAATAGAGACATCCCGCTGACTGTAATCTCAAAATAAACAGTCAGGCAAAAGTTAGGGATAACCAAAGTCAAAAAGAGGTCACTACAAATCCTCGACAAGAAATATTACAAGAAAAAAGAGATAGGTGACTGCCTTTTTAAATAAAACTTCAGGCTTTTGAACTGTCACCAATAAGAATGTTACAATACCAAAGTCTTTTGGAACACGAACGCACAGTTAGTTGAGCATAGGGCTGGAGAACATCACGAAGATTGGGATGGGTACAAATATATTTTGAGCCATTATCCTTTGTTTTTTAAACCCGTGAACCAAGCCACGTTACAACCCTTGAAAGTCCTAACTGAAGCATGGTTAGTTCGAAAGCGTATTGTTACCAAAGGTATCCTGACTCCTTGAGGTCTACTACAAATCCTGAGTTGATATCATGTTTTTATAAATATCGCTTTCTTACATCTTTTGTTTTACTAAAAAAAAAACATTTTAAACTTCAAGACAGACGTATGCATTACATTCATATGAGTGTCGTTATAAAATAATGTTGTCTACATAATTTCAAATGTTTGGGCATCAGGAAGAATCTGCATGGGGCATGACTAATGACTAAAAGTCCTCCCGACAGATAAAGTTGCAGAGACGTATCGTACGCCTGACTCAGTCAGCTAAAAAGCTTGTATATACAAGGGGCATGACACATTATTATCCCATCTACCATGGGAAATTGAGTCACGATTCATAAAGTCTCTTAAAGATGCCAAACAACCAGAAAAAGCTAGTCCATCACTGGGGGCACGTTGCATCAGTCACAATTTTCAGCGAGAGCTGTTTAGCTACTAGTACCAGACGATGTTAGTATCTGTCTCTCCTTCGAAGTTCAAATCCCAGTAATCTCAATCATCAAGCATACTAGGTTACTGAATCCAGGGGCATATGGACTCCCACGTGCAAAGGGCCACATAT